>NC_092170.1:48360257-48467757 GCF_045791955.1 Oncorhynchus clarkii lewisi | reverse complement strand
AGTCCCTCCTGCAGCAAACCACCCCCACAACACTAACTAAAGATAATACCCACTGCTTGTAGCTATGTATTAATCTAACAGGACATTTAATGTCCCAAAATAATTCCTATTGAGCTCAAAATGTAGAATTGAATTAACAATTAATGTCCCAGTTGTAGCCTACCGCCCATTGAGGCCTATGCATTTCACACTCTGTAACTCAAAGCCATATCAAATATCTTGTTTTAATAATAAAATAATTCCTATTGAGCTCAAAATGTAGAATTGAGAAATAAAAAGTAGCCCTACAGAAAGCTGAGGACATCCTCTCTTCATCTGTGATCACAAGATAGTTGTGTTTGTCCCAAAAAAGTTGATTTAAAAATGTTATACAATAAGAACACTTAAGAGTGGCTCGCTCGACACATCAGCAGGCCCCATCAGCATGCCAGCTTAAGCCCCACCCTCTTCAACATATATATCAACGAATTGGCGCGGGCACTAGAAAAGTCTGCAGCACCCGGCCTCCCCCTGCTAGAATCTGAAGTCAAATGTCTGCTGTTTGCTGATGATCTGGAGCTTCTGTCACCAACCAAGGAGGGCCTACAGCAGCACCTAGATCTTATGCACAGATTCTGTCAGACCTGGGCCCTCACAGTAAATCTCAGTAAGACCAAAATAGCGGTTGCCAGATAATTGAATGTTAATTTCTCTACCATAAGCCGCCTCCAACTTTGTTTTAGATCATTTGTCAGTACGTCCATCTGGGCTCACAGCCGCAGACCACGTGTAACCGTGCCAGCCCAGGAACTCCACATCTGGCTTCTTCACCTGTGGGATCGTCTGAGAACAGCCACTCAGATAGCTGATGAACCTGTGGGATCGTCTGAGACCAGCCACTCAGATAGCTGATGAACCTGTGGGATCGTCTGAGACCAGCCACTCAGATAGCTGATGAACCTGTGGGATCGTCTGAGACCAGCCACTCAGATAGCTGATGAACCTGTGGGATCGTCTGAGACCAGCCACTCAGATAGCTGATGAACCTGTGGGATCGTCTGAGACCAGCCACTCAGATAGCTGATGAACCTGTTCAAAAACGGTCAGAAACCGTCTCAGGGACGCTCATCTGCAACGTCCGTCGTCCTCACCAGGGTCTTGAATTGACTGCAGTTCCCTAAAAACATCTGAATGAGCGATGAATATTCAAAATTCAGGAAGTCCGTTTCCTATTTTTCTGACTCAGTGTTTGGAGAGAGTCTGGTCCAACAGCTGATCGGTTACTGCAACAATACTGAAGACCAGAGCAGAACTCAAATAAACAACACAACCACAGAGCTATTTATCCCCAGAGACACCACTTTCATCCACTCCGACAGGGCTAGAGACACTACTCAGCTCCACTACAACAGGACTAGAGACACTACTCAGCTCCACTACAACAGGACTAGAGACACTACTCAGCTCCACTACAACAGGACTAGAGACACTACTCAGCTCCATTACAACAGGACTAGAGACACTACTCAGCTCCACTACAACAGGACTAGAGACACTACTCAGCTCCACTACAACAGGACTAGAGACACTACTCAGCTCCACTACAACAGGACTAGAGACACAACTCAGCTCCACTACAACAGGACTAGAGACACTACTGTCACCCCCCCCAACAGGGCCAGAGACACTACTGTCACCCCCTCCAACAGGGCCAGAGACACTACTGTCATCCCCTCCAACAGGGCCAGAGACACTACTGTCACCCCCTCCAACAGGGCTAGAGACACTACTGTCACCCCCTCCAACAGGGCTAGAGACACTACTGTCACCCCCTCCAACAGGGCCAGAGACACTACTGTCATCCCCTCCAACAGGGCTAGAGACACTACTGTCATCTCCTCCAACAGGGCCAGAGACACTACTGTCATCCCCTCCAACAGGGCCAGAGACACTACTGTCACCCCCTCCAACAGGGCCAGAGACACTACTGGCATCCCCTCCAACAGGGCTAGAGACACTACTGTCACCCCCTCCAACAGGGCCAGAGACACTACTGTCATCCCCTCCAACAGGGCTAGAGACACTACTGTCATCCCCTTCAACAGGGCTAGACCAGAGACCAGTGAGGTTAGCTAGCTACCTCTGACTAGCTGTTGCTGACTTTGCCTTGGTTGCCTGGCTAACATCTGGGCTGCAGGCAGAGAGAGAGGAACCCCAGGAACCAGGGTTGGCTGAGAGGAGGACTCCCAAAATAACAGAGAAACCACTTTCCCTCTTTCACACAGCCATTCAATTCCACCATGACACAACTCCCCCCCCCCCCCCTCTCTCTCACCCTCTCACCTCCCCAAAAGAACACATCCTCTCTCTCTTTCTCTCCCCCACCACACCACATCCTCTCCCTCTCTCTCTCTCTGTCTCTCTCTCTATGTCTCTCTCTCTCTCTCTCTCTCTCCCTCTCGCTCGCTCTCTCCCTCTCTCTCTCTCTCTCTCTCTCTCTCTCTCTCCCTCTCTCTCTCTCTCTCTCTCCCTCTCGCTGTCTCTCCCTCTCTCTCTCACCCTCTCACCTCCCCAAAAGAACATATCATCTCTCTCTGTGTCTCTCTCTCTCTCTCTCTCTCTCTCTCTCTCTCTCTCTCTCAATTCTAGGGGTTTTATTGGCATGGGAAATATATGTTTACATTGACCAAACAAGTGAAATAGATAATAAACGAAAGTGAAATAAACAATAAAGACAGTAAACATTACATTCACAAAAGTTCCAAAAGAATAGAGGCATTTCAAACATATTATGTTTAATTATGTCTCTCTGGTTGTTGAAACACACTCACATAGAGGTAATGATTCCTCCTCAGTGTTCCCCTCTGAATCCTTTTCTACACTCTTCATTATTCTGATGTTCTGACAGGTTCCTCTGTTCTATTCTAACCTGACCTCAACCAAACCCTCCCTACCCCTAAACCCCAACCCCTGGGAGACACCCAGGACAAAGGAGCCATCCACTACATCTCTCTCTCTCTCTCTCTCTCTCTATCTGTCTCTCTCTCTCTCTCTCTCTCTCTCTCTATCTCTCTCTCTCTCTCTCTGTCTCTCTCTCTGTCTCTCTCTCTGTCTCTCTCTCACTCTCTGTCTCTCTCTCTCTCTCTCTCTCTCTCTCTCTCTCTCTCTCTCCTGCTTTAATCATCAGAGTGAATCATCAGAAATAACCTCTGTCATTACGCATCAACCTCACTTGTTAAAACACTAATCAATCAGATCATTCAGCCACAGTCCAGACGTCCACTAGTGATCCAATCAGGTTGCTGTGTCTGATTGTGATTACGACAGTGGAGTCAGAATGACCAACAGAGCCATTAGCGGAGAAGGGGTTTGAATCATTACACGTGCTGCTTACATTCAAATAGACCACTTAACATACCTCTCTCATGTGTTTGTCATTATCCCCAGCCCTAATCGGCCAAACATTATTCTACTATAACGGCACGGCCGTGTTTACCTCCGTCTGTATGATAAGTACCACTAATGATTTATTTCATTTTTTCTACTAATCACCCAAACAGAAAAACACGCCTTTAGAAATAACACAACGGTTTCTCAGGAAACTTGATCACTTATATCACAATACAGAACATTATGTCACAATATACAACATTATGTCACAATACAGAACATTATGTCACAATACAGAACATTATGTCACAATACAGAACATTATGTCACAATACAGAACATTATGTCACAATACAGAACATTATGTCACAATATACAACATTATATCACAATACAGAACATTATCTCACAATATACAACATTATATCACAATACAGAACATTATGTCACAATACAGAACATTATCTCACAATATACAACATTATATCACAATACAGAACATTATCTCACAATATACAACATTATATCACAATACAGAACATTATGTCACAATACAGAACATTATCTCACAATATACAACATTATATCACAATACAGAACATTATATCACAATACAGAACATTATGTCACAATACAGAACATTTTCTCACAATATACAACATTATATCACAATATACAACATTATATCACAATATAGAACATTATCTCACAATACACAACATTATATCACACTACAGAGCATGAAATCACACTCACAATACATACACAACATCGGTCAAATATACAGAAATCCCCAAATACCCCGTGCGTCCATAATCTACATGTTAAAAGGTTATCTGGCTAGCACAGCAGTAGGCGAGCAGGGGGACGGCCGGGTCGGTAGCAACACAAAGACTTCAGGTCTCTGATCTGAGCTCTTCTAATAACGGAGAGCAGAGAGAATAGCTTTGGAAGTCAACGGAAGTGTCTTCTTGTCCCCCTGTAGAGGAAACAATGGCCGGAGAGACCGTTTGAACTTTAAAGAGTTTTATTTGGAAGCGCTCATGTGTGCTCTCACTGGCTCCGTGCCTCCTGAGACACATTCAAACCTTTTTGTTGGCCCCCACTAAGAAGTGTTCCTGGTTGTAAGTGGCCCCTATGTAACGTTAGGAGCTGTGAAACAACCGTGATATGGGGAGGGGGGGGGGGGGGGGGACATTACATTACATGGAAACTAACAGGTAATAAAATAACAACAGAAAAGCATCTTAGTTAGTTAGTTCCTCAGACATTCTGAATAATAATAACATTAGACAATAATCTAGGACTAAATGAAATATAGTAGACAATAATCTAGGACTAAATGAAATATAGTAGACAATAATCTAGGACTAAATGAAATATAGTAGACAATAATCTAGGACTAAATGAAATATAGTAGACAATAATCTAGGACTAAATGAAATATAGTAGACAATAATCTAGGACTAAATGAAATATAGTAGACAATAATCTAGGACTAAATGAAATATAGTAGACAATAATCTAGGACTAAATGAAATATAGTAGACAATAATCTATGACTAAATTAAATATAGTAGACAATAATCTAGGACTAAATTAAATATAGTAGACAATAATCTAGGACTAAATGAAATATAGTAGACAATAATCTATGACTAAATTAAATATAGTAGACAATAATCTAGGACTAAATGAAATATAGTAGACAATAATCTAGGACTAAATGAAATATAGTAGACAATAATCTAGGACTAAATGAAATATAGTAGACAATAATCTAGGACTAAATTAAATATAGTAGACAATAATCTATGACTAAATTAAATATAGTAGACAATAATCTAGGACTAAATGAAATATAGTAGACAATAATCTATGACTAAATTAAATATAGTAGACAATAATCTAGGACTAAATGAAATATAGTAGACAATAATCTAGGACTAAATGAAATATAGTAGACAATAATCTAGGACTAAATGAAATATAGTAGACAATAATCTAGGACTAAATGAAATATAGTAGACAATAATCTAGGACTAAATGAAATATAGTAGACAATAATCTAGGACTAAATGAAATATAGTAGACAATAATCTAGGACTAAATGAAATATAGTAGACAATAATCTAGGACTAAAGGAAATATAGTAGACAATAATCTAGGACTAAATTAAATATAGTAGACAATAATCTAGGACTAAATTAAATATAGTAGACAATAATCTAGGACTAAATGAAATATAGTAGACAATAATCTAGGACTAAATGAAATATAGTAGACAATAATCTAGGACTAAATTAAATATAGTAGACAATAATCTAGGACTAAATTAAATATAGTAGACAATAATCTAGGACTAAATGAAATATAGTAGACAATAATCTAGGACTAAATGAAATATAGTAGACAATAATCTAGGACTAAATGAAATATAGTAGACAATAATCTAGGACTAAATGAAATATAGTAGACAATAATCTAGGACTAAATGAAATAAGTAGACAATAATCTAGGACTAAATGAAATATGGTAGACAATAATCTAGGACTAAATGAAATATAGTAGACAATAATCTAGGACTAAATGAAATATAGTAGACAATAATCTATGACTAAATGAAATATAGTAGACAATAATCTAGGACTAAATGAAATATAGTAGACAATAATCTAGGACTAAATTAAATATAGTAGACAATAATCTAGGACTAAATGAAATATAGTAGACAATAATCTATGACTAAATTAAATATAGTAGACAATAATCTAGGACTAAATGAAATATAGTAGACAATAATCTATGACTAAATTAAATATAGTAGACAATAATCTAGGACTAAATGAAATATAGTAGACAATAATCTAGGACTAAATGAAATATAGTAGACAATAATCTAGGACTAAATGAAATATAGTAGACAATAATCTAGGACTAAATGAAATATAGTAGACAATAATCTAGGACTAAATGAAATATAGTAGACAATAATCTAGGACTAAATGAAATATAGTAGACAATAATCTAGGACTAAATGAAATATAGTAGACAATAATCTAGGACTAAATGAAATATAGTAGACAATAATCTAGGACTAAATGAAATATAGTAGACAATAATCTAGGACTAAATGAAATATAGTAGACAATAATCTAGGACTAAATGAAATATAGTAGACAATAATCTAGGACTAAATGAAATATAGTAGACAATAATCTAGGACTAAATGAAATATAGTAGACAATAATCTAGGACTAAATGAAATATAGTAGACAATAATCTAGGACTAAAGGAAATATAGTTACTGTGAAACTCTATTTTAGACATAAAGACAACAAATATAAACTGTTTTCTATACCGCGGACGGGCCAGGTTATATTGATGTACGACAGAGAAAGGAAACAAGGAGAATAGACTGAAAGGGGTAATTCCACTGTAACAGATGTTTCACTTCAAATGTATGCCAAAACAAAAACCATTGATTTCAAAGTTTAACAAACCATATCAAATCAACTCTATACTTCATTGTAACAGTTTACACTGAACATTTTACAAAATTATTTTACATTGCATTTACTGTCCAGATGCAAAAAATTTGGTAACAGAATTTCGGTAAATTCCGTTTTAACAAATTATAATTATAAAAATGATTAATGTTAAAATGAATATCTGCTCCAAATGAAAATTCAATGATGTCTTCAGAAAGAAGATGTGTGTCATCTATGATACGACAACGTGACATATTGAACTACATCAAGGAATGTGGATTGACACCCGGTAACGGAATTTCATCCCGGGTCCCTGATCGGTACGACACAGCAGCGTCTTAGCCAGTTTGACTAAAATATCATTGAGTCTTAGTCATATTTTCATCATTTGAATAATGATTTAGCCTAGTTACCATTCACAGTTGAGCTCACTCAGTTTAGCCCAAAGCTGATTGGCAATTATTTAATCTTTTGGGGGTTTTTTTCAAGGGAGCCCAAATGCAGGCTGGCTTCCCTTGAATTCAACGGGCGGCAACAACAACGTCTTTCTGACCAGAGAACATCAGATACTGTAGAGACGCTACACCTACTGAGACAGAGGGGGCGTTCGCTGCAATGCTTTTTCCGCTGAGATACATTCAACCTCTTGCGAATGGAAGAAGATTTATGTTTCAAAACGTTTGGACCTCAAAGTAATGCACAGTAGTACTCAGTACAGTAGTACTCAGTACAGTACAGTAGTACTCAGTACAGTACAGTAGTACTCAGTACAGTAGTACTCAGTACAGTACAGTAGTACTCAGTACAGTACAGTAGTACTCAGTACAGTAGTACTCAGTACAGTACAGTAGTACTCAGTACAGTAGTACTCAGTACAGTAGTACTCAGTACAGTACAGTAGTACTCAGTACAGTAGTACTCAGTACAGTAGTACTCAGTGCAGTACAGTAGTACTCAGTACAGTAGTACTCAGTACAGTACAGTAGTACTCAGTACAGCACAGTAGTACTCAGTACAGTACAGTAGTACTCAGTACAGCACAGTAGTACTCAGTACAGTAGTACTCAGCACAGTAGTACTCAGTACAGTAGTACTCAGTACAGTACAGTAGTACTCAGTACAGTACAGTAGTACTCAGTACAGCACAGTAGTACTCAGTACAGTAGTACTCAGTACAGTAGTACTCAGCACAGTAGTACTCAGTAAAGTAGTACTCAGCACAGTAGTACTCAGTACAGTACAGTAGTACTCAGTACAGTACAGTAGTACTCAGTACAGTAATACTCAGTACAGTACAGTAGTACTCAGTACAGTACAGTAGTACTCAGTACAGTACAGCACAGAATAGCAGAGCAGAGCTCAGTATAGTACAGTAGAGTTCAGTAGAGTTTAGTACAATACAGTACAATACAGTACAATACAGTACAATACAGTACAATAAGGTACAATATATAGTAGTGGGGAGTCGACTCCAAAATAATCCATTCCTCGACTCCCACTCCAGTTTCGACTCCCAGTTTGATTCGACTCCCAGTTTCGACTCCCATGTCTTGGTGTCAAGCTTACGGAATCGACCCTTTGACTCCTAAAATTCTGTATTTTTTCAACGGAGGAAACTAGTTGCAGTAGCCTACTTCGAGAACACAAACTCTTGCATCTTCCACAGCAAAGAAAGCAAGCTAGAGCGGGAGAGAGAGAAATGGGAAGGGCATAGATAGGCATGTCAGCTCCCAGGCAGACAGTCAGAACTGTGCATCGGTAATCAACAGATGTAGGATATAGCAATGCTGTATTTAGCAAGTTCACAAAACCCTTGGCTGGCTGTTGATGTCCTAAGGCAGGGCTCGCCAACCCTGTTCCTGGAGGTTGTTCCTTGACTGTACTCTACTGTGCTGTTCTGTAGTGTTATGCAGAAATTCCATTACCAAATTGGTAACGTAATTTCGAGTTGTAATCACTTAATAATTCATAAACAAAACAAAATCAGTAAAAAATACTCTTATTAACTAATTAAAAGGTCTTCCTTGTTACTTCTGTCGACTGTCATTAGCCTCCCTCCTCGCGAGGGACAGACATTACTGTCATTATCCTCCCTCCTCGCGAGGGACAGACATTACTGTCATTATCCTCCCTCCTCACGAGGGACAGACATTACTGTCATTATCCTCCCTCCTCACGAGGGACAGACATTACTGTCATTATCCTCCCTCCTCGCGAGGGACAGACATTACTGTCATTATCCTCCCTCCTCACGAGGGACAGACATTACTGTCATTATCCTCCCTCCTCGCGAGGGACAGACATTACTGTCATTATCCTCCCTCCTCGCGAGGGACAGACATTACTGTCATTATCCTCCCTCCTCGCGAGGGACAGACATTACTGTCATTATCCTCCCTCCTCGCGAGGGACAGACATTACTGTCATTATCCTCCCTCCTCGCGAGGGACAGACATTACTGTCATTATCCTCCCTCCTCGCGAGGGACAGACATTACTGTCATTATCCTCCCTCCTCGCGAGGGACAGACATTACTGTCATTATCCTCCCATCTCGCGAGGGACAGACATTACTGTCATTATCCTCCCTCCTCGCGAGGGACAGACATTACTGTCATTATCCTCCCTCCTCGCGAGGGACAGACATTACTGTCATTAGCCTCCCTCCTCGCGAGGGACAGACATTACTGTCATTATCCTCCCTCCTCGCGAGGGACAGACATTACTGTCATTATCCTCCCTCCTCGCGAGGGACAGACATTACTGTCATTATCCTCCCTCCTCGCGAGGGACAGACATTACTGTCATTATCCTCCCATCTCGCGAGGGACAGACATTACTGTCATTATCCTCCCTCCTCGCGAGGGACAGACATTACTGTCATTATCCTCCCATCTCGCGAGGGACAGACATTACTGTCATTATCCTCCCTCCTCGCGAGGGACAGACATTACTGTCATTAGCCTCCCTCCTCGCGAGGGACAGACATTACTGTCATTATCCTCCCTCCTCACGAGGGACAGACATTACTGTCATTATCCTCCCTCCTCGCGAGGGACAGACATTACTGTCATTATCCTCCCTCCTCGCGAGGGACAGACATTACTGTCATTATCCTCCCTCCTCGCGAGGGACAGACATTACTGTCATTATCCTCCCTCCTCGCGAGGGACAGACATTACTGTCATTATCCTCCCTCCTCGCGAGGGACAGACATTACTGTCATTAGCCTCCCTCCTCGCGAGGGATAGAAATTACACAATATCTTAAAGATATGTGGGGTCTTGGTAACAGAATTACAAGACGATGTTTCTTATTAAAGTTACAGAAGGCAGAATAAAAAATAAAACATCTAAAACAAGGAGATCAGTTGGTTTCGTTACTTCAACATTTCTGTGTTTTGATATATTTGTTTGATCAGAAATCAAAGCCTTTTTCTTATTCCTAGTTTTTAGTGGAAAATGGTTGAAAAATGTATATATGCCTTATTATTTATTTAATGTTTATAAATGCCTACCTTTCATTTGATTCCCAACTTGACATAGTCCTGTGAACTTCTCATGGGTCCTTTTACTACATGAAAATGACCCCAAAATAAAAACCTTAAAGCTGCAATGTGTCACTGTTTGGGTGACCTGACAAAATCTGCGTAGAAATATGAGTTATAGATCTGTCATTCTCGTTGAAAGCCAGTCTAAGAAGTGGTAGATCTGTTCTATATGCGTCTTTTTACTTTGGGTTTTGTACACCAGCTTCAAACAGCTGAAAATACAATATTTTTGGTCATTGGAAAATATATTTCACAGTGGTTTAAATGGTACAATGATTCTTTACACTATACGTGTTTGTTTTGTCACGAAAACTGAAATTAGACAAACTATTATAATTTAACAACCAGGAAATGGCGGAGTGATTTCTGCATAATGCATATTTAACTTAGCCTACAAAATATCACAGCTCTGTATTCATTTCTATTGTGTTGTTGTCAACAGATGACGGAGTAGTGCCTGTGTGTCTCCAGCCCCAAAGCAACATGGAGACGCTAGACAGAGGATCTGAAGAGAGGGACATTCCTGCCTGGCTGGCTGCTCCGACTATGCTTAGCATCTAGATAAATGTCTTCTCTTCTCCAATATCTGTTTCTGCAGCTAATACGTACTGATGTAGGGATCTTCATTTGCAGGCTAATTTTCCTGTAAAACGTCTAGTATATTTGAGGTTTTTAAAAGACTTCTAAAGTTTGTAATTTCCACTTTGAAATTTCAGACTTGATTTAAAAAAAAAAAAAATGTATCAACCCTTATAAAAATTTACATGAATTATAATCCACATAATAATTCACATTTCCTGTTCCTGCAGGATTATTTTCCCGCTGTAGCAAACTGGCTCAAATGAAGATGCTACATCTGTAGTGTGCAATACTTGCATGAGTTAATTAA
The DNA here is from genome assembly GCF_045791955.1 of Oncorhynchus clarkii lewisi. Taxonomy (NCBI): domain Eukaryota; kingdom Metazoa; phylum Chordata; class Actinopteri; order Salmoniformes; family Salmonidae; genus Oncorhynchus; species Oncorhynchus clarkii. Next base: position 48,456,459 of record NC_092170.1, on the reverse strand, counting down.
TGTATTAAATGTTTAGGATAGCAAGTTTTGCACCTGCAAATATTCATCACAATTAGATACATATTACTAGCTAGGTTTCCATTCAATTGGCAACAGATTTTCATGTGAATATTCAAAAATCTGCTTAAAAACAATATGCGCATTTTCCCACCAGATGTGTGTTCCGGATTTATCGGGCAGTGTATCAAGAAGTAGTGCGGCTTGGCAGGGTCCTGTTTTGGAGGACGCACGGTTCTCGACCTTCTCCTCTCCCCAGTCCTTAATGGAGTTTCAGCAATGGGACAAGACTGTAACTACCAATTGGATGTCACGAAAAAATCAGGTTAAAAAATTACAAAAAATGTAAAAATAAAGATGGAAGTTTAATAACAAATTTGCTTTTTTTCCGTCAGGCGTTTGTTTATCCAACATGTTCTTTACTCACGTAAAAAGGTTGGATGGAAACCTGCTTACTGGTCTTTCATTGGTGTATTATTTTTCTCACCAGCGATAGATAGTCTGTTCAGCACACTTCTATCTCACCAATGATAGTCTGTCTGTCTGTCTGTCTGTCTGTCTGTCTGTCTGACGACAACAGACAACAGTACAGCTGATCCCGGTTTTACACCACGTCCCTCTCTAATCAACGCACGACCATGCAGGGGCGCAACATTCACTGTCAACCCCACATGCTGAAATTGCATTTTTGTCCACCACAGTTTTATCACTGAAATGAGATACAAAACAGGGCGACGGTGTGCTTTAGGACCATGCAGACGCTCCGGAGCTGGTAGGCTGTTTGGAGTGTTATTCCGACCGGATAAAACAAATACAAAAGAATTACAAAACTATATATAGATACAGTTCAAGTCGGAAGTTTACATAAACTTAGGTTGGAATCATTAAAACTCGTTTTTCAACAACTCAAATTTTGGCAAGTCGGTTAGGACATCTACTTTGTGCATGACACAAGTAATTTTTTCCAGCAACTGTTTACAGACAGTTTATTTCACTTATAATTTCACTGTATCATAATTCCAGTGGGTCAGAAGTTTACATACACTAAGTTGACTGTTTCTTTAAACAGTTTGGGAAATTCCAGAAAATGAAGCTTCTGATAGGCTAATTGACATAATTTGAGTCAATTGGAGGTGTACCTGTGGATGTATTTCAAGGCCTACCTTCAAACTCAGTGCCTCTTGACATCATGGGAAAATCAAAATAAATCAGCCAAGACCTCAGAAAAACAACTGTAGACCTCCACAAGTCTGGTTCATCCTTGGGAGCAATTTCCAAACACCTGAAGGTACCACGTTCATCTGTACAAATAATAGTACGCAAGTATAAACACCATGGGACCACGCAGCCGTCATACCGCTCAGGAAGGAGACGCTTTCTGTCTCCTAGAGAAAAGCTTACTTTGGTGCGAAAAGTGCAAATCAATCCCAGAACAACAGCAAAGGACCTTGTGAAGATGCTGGAGGAAACAAGTACAGTATCTATATCCACAGTAAAACGAGTCCTATATCAACATAACCTGAAAGGCCGCTCAGCAAGGAAGAAGCCACTGCTCCAAAACTGCCATCAAAAAGCCAGACAGACAGTTTGCAACTGCACATGGGGACAAAGATTGTACTTTTTGGACAAATGTCCTCTGGTCTGATGAAACAAAATTAGAACTGTTTGGCCATAATGACCATCGTTATGATTGGAGGAAAAAGGGGGAGGCTTGCAACCCGAAGAACACCATCCCAACCGTGAAGCACGGGCGTGGCAGCATCATGTTGTGGGGGTGCTTTGCTGCAGGAGGGACTGGTGCACTTCACAAAATAGATGGCATCATGAGGTAGGAAAGTTATGTGGATATATTGAAGCAACATCTCAAAACATCAGTCAGGAAGTTAAAGCTTGGTCGCAAATGAGTCTTCCAAATGGACAATGACCCCAAGCATACTTCCAAAGTTGTGGCAAAATGGCTTAAGGACAACAAAGTCAAGGTATTGGAGTGGCCATCACAAAGCCCTGACCTCAACCCTATAGAAAGAAAGAAAAGCTGAAATAAATCATTCTCTGTACTATTATTCAGACATTTCACATTCTTAAAATAAAGTGGTGATCCTAACTGACCTAAGACAGGGCTTTTTACTAGGATTGAATTTCAGGAATTGTGGAAAAACTGAGTTTAAATGTATTTGGCTAAAGTGTATATAAACTTCTGACTTCAACTGTAGATATTTATATATATAATGTCCCCCACCCCACTTCTAAAACCAAAGTTGCACCACTGCCACCATGTACGAACACAGACTATGTTGCTATAATACTGTAAAAAGTACTTATTTTGTTACTAACAGGTACTAGTACAATTATTCGTACTATGAGGACCACTCATTATTCTAAATCTACTTACTTCTCCTACTATTACTACACTTTTTAATATTAATATAATTAGTAATATTACAATAAATAATTTCAATCTACTTTGGTTGCATTAGTAAGAATATATAACAACATTTTATTTATATTGAAAAGTTTAAGCATTATGAACCTAAATCTGACATAAAACTATTGATTTAACTTTAAACCACCAAAAATGAAGTAGTACTCTTACTACCGTAGTACTCTTACTAAAGTAGTACTCTTACTAAAGTAGTACTCTTACTATCGTAGTACTCTTACTAAAGTAGTACTCTTACTAAAGTAGTACTCTTACTATCGTAGTACTCTTACTAAAGTAGTATTCTTACTAAAGTAGTACTCTTACTATCGTAGTACTCTTACTATCGTAGTACTCTTACTATCGTAGTACTCTTACTAAAGTAGTACTATTACTATCGTAGTACTCTTACTATCGTAGTACTCTTACTAAAGTAGTACTCTTACTATCGTAGTACTCTTACTATCGTAGTACTCTTACTATCGTAGTACTCTTACTAAAGTAGTACTCTTACTATCGTAGTACTCTTATTATCGTAGTACTATTACTATCGTAGTACTCTTACTAAAGTAGTACTCTTACTATCCTAGTACTCTTACTATCGTAGTACTCTTACTAAAACTCTGTGACAATCGGGAACTGTGCTTCTCAAATGAACTTTCAGGCGCATTGTTTTCTGTGGCTAGGCCTACAATGGTAACAGTTGTTATACAGTACAGTACTCTAGCAAAATAAGTACATTATAGTATGCATCTGGAACAAATCGATATGTAACATTTCTGAGGGATTTGCTGCCTCAATCCATTTTCACCTTTTATGATTGTGATAGCAGAGTGTCAACCAGGGGACATATTTGACATTTCCATCCCAAAAAATATATATATATATATATATATATATTCCTTTTATCTTTCAAAGTCAAAACGGCGCCTGGAGGCCATCTGTTTTCAACTGGCCTGCAGGGTTTATTTCCTTCACTTGAGAAGCTACAACTATTTGCTCAGGAACTCATTTGAAGGCATATCTATTGGTGTAGTCATGTTCTTATAAGTTCAAAAATATATATATTTTAATGACTTTTAAAAGACCAACGCCTCCCACTAAATGTATAAAATACATATTCTATACATTATTGAAACAGTCCTTACAGTAGCCTACATTTTCTCAAAACTCTTGAACAAAAATGTTGATTCTACAAAGTGAGTGTTCTTTCCAGATAGGCTACAGTTAATTACCTTGAAACTTGGAAATTACAAAGCAGTTGCATAACCTTTTCTTATGATTTAGGTTATAACTGGCAAAATAGTGTTTTCATTCACCTAAATGTGCGAAATTCATTAGCAACCAGAGAAACAATTTACAATCAATTTTACTGCGTCCTACATTCAAATAATACTTCTAATATGTTTTATTATAAACGGGCATAAGATACAAGGCTACCAATGCCATGAATGATAACCGAGTGTTGTGTATAGAAGGTATATTACTATAACGTTCGCTCACATACGTTTCGCATCAGTTCAAGTGTAGCCAGCCTAACATTGTTACTTTGAAGCTGTAGCCTCTAGCCCAGAATGTTTTCATATTTGAGAAAACGTATTCATACGTAATTCATATTTTCTGTTCGTGCAGGGGCGCCCCGCTCTCCCTTTACAGAGAAAGAGCAGGGAACCTCGTGCCACCGTGTTTAGTTTTTAACAAATTAGAATTGAACCATGTTTAAATGTTCCCACGTGTCTAATGAATACAGTATACTGTACTTTTATTCCACAAACTAAACAAGACGAACAAGCCGGAACAAAACGTTTCGTCCCAAAGCAACCCTCTCCAGCCAAGAAACTCTAAAACCCGTAAGCAGCGGATCCCCTCTCTCCCTTTCCCTGTTCTTACCTCTCTTGCAGGAGGGTAAAACCTGCAACCAGCCGGGCGAACTAGCAGAAAAGCTCATTCTTCTGATGACAAATCCGTACTGGGCCCTCCATTAGACACGGGCTCAAAGTGCAGAACGAATGGGGAACAGGAAAAAGAAACGGTAAATAACTTTTCTACGGTGGATGAGTGTTTCGGAGCTAAGGTGCGACTGTCGACGTCTCAACTCACGCAGAGTAGTGTAGTTTTAACTATCTGAAGTTACGACGAAATGCGTCCCGCAAAGGAACTCTGGCTCTCAGTGCCGTCTCTCTCTCTCTCTCTCTCTCTCTCTCTCTCTCTCTCTCACTACCACTGTGTTTTTCAACACATCCTTCATGCCAGGATCGAATTGCTCAGCAAATCATGGCAGCGGCTCGCAGAGCCTGATCGCGAACCCAGGAATGTTCCAGCCCAACAGCTCAATACTGAGAGAGAGAGAGAGAGAGAGAGAGAGAGAGAGAGAGAGAGAGAGAGAGAGAGACAGAGAGAGAGAGACAGAGAGAGAGACAGAGAGAGAGAGAGACAGAGAGAGAGAGAGAGAGAGAGAGACAGCGAGAGAGAGAGAGAGAGAGACAGAGAGAGAGAGAGACAGAGAGAGAGAGAGAAAGACAGAGAGAGAGAGAGAGAGAGAGGGAGAGAGGGAGAGGGGAAACATGAGGGGAGAAAGAGGAGGGGTACCTGTGCGTCAACAACCTTTACCATCAAACAACGAAATCTCTTCTTCCTCCACAGCCTCCATAAAATCAACAGGTATACAATACTACGAAAGGAATTGGCTATACCTTTCATTAATCACACGTTTTAAGGGAAAAACCACAACAACAACAAAAACTATCTTTAGGTCTTTGTTTCATTTGTCCCTTCTGAAAATGTGTTGCATGTCAGCAGTCATGTTTTCACGATACTGGACTTTCAAGAAGCTGTCAAGAAATTGTCACTGGCCACATCATTATGATAAAAATAATAATACAAATACCAAACGCTTTAGAAGTTCACTTCTATAAAATACAAATGTTGTAGTTCCGTTAAACTACTTTGTAAATAAAGTATTATTACCATATACATGATATATAATAACAGTAAACCATGAACCTGTATAGCCATATTACTGTTTTTATTATTATTAGTAGTAGTAGTCGATACGCCACACAAAAACAACACTATACTACTACTACTTCTACTACTTCTACTACTTCTACTACTTCTACCACTACAACTGCTACTATTACTTCTGCAACTACTACTACTTCTGCTACTACTGCTACTAATATTACCAATACTACTACTACTATTACTTCTACTACTACAACTATTACTACTACTACTTCTACTTCTACTTCTACTACTACTACTGCTACAAATACTACTACTACTACACTACAACTTCTACTACTACTACCACTAATACTACTACTACTACTACTACTGCTCCTACTACTACAACTACTATTACTACTACTACTACTGATACTACTACTACAACTACTACTACTACTACCACTACTACTACTACAACTGCTACTACTACTACTAGTAGTAGTACTACTGTTTCTACTACTACTTCTACTACTACTACTACCACTACTGCTGTTGCTACTAATACATTTACTGCTACTACTACTAATACTACTACTACTAATACTACTACTTCTACTACTACTACTACTTCTACTACTACAACTTCTGCTACCAATACTACTACTACTTATACTACTACTACCACTAATACTACTACTACCACTACTACTACTACTGCTGTTCCTACTACTACTACTACTACTACTACTACTGTTTCTACTACTACTACTACTACTACTACTAGTACTACTGTTTCTACTACTACTGTTACTACTTCCACTACTACTACCACTACTACTACTACTACTGTTTCTACCACAACTAATACCACTAGTAATATTACTATTACTACTACTACTACTACAGTTTCTACTACTACTAATACCACTAGTAATACTACTACTAATACCACTAGTACTACTACTACTACTACTACTACTACAACTAGTACTACTGTTTCTACTACTACGAATACCACTACTACTACTAATAATAATAATAATACCACTAGTACTACTACTGTTTCTACTACTACTGATACCATTAGTACTACTACTACTAGTAAAACTGTTTCTATTACTACTATTACTGCCACTACTACTACTACCATTACTACTACCACTACTACTACCACTACTACCACTACTACTACTGTTACTACTACCACTACTACGACCACTACTACTACTATTACTACTACTACTGTTTCTACTACTACGAATAACACTACTACTACTACTACTACTACTACTACTGTTTCTACTACTACTACTACTACTACTACTACTAGTACTACTGTTTCTACTACTACTGTTACTACTACCACTACTACTACTACTACTGTTTCTACTACTACTACTACTACTACTACTAGTACTACTGTTTCTACTACTACTGTTACTACTTCCACTACTACTACCACTACTACTACTACTACTGTTTCTACCACAACTAATACCACTAGTAATATTACTATTACTACTACTACTACTACAGTTTCTACTACTACTAATACCACTAGTAATACTACTACTAATACCACTAGTACTACTACTACTACTACTACTACTACAACTAGTACTACTGTTTCTACTACTACGAATACCACTACTACTACTAATAATAATAATAATACCACTAGTACTACTACTGTTTCTACTACTACTGATACCATTAGTACTACTACTACTAGTAAAACTGTTTCTACTACTACTATTACTGCCACTACTACTACTACTATTACTACTACCACTACTACTACCACTACTACCACTACTACTACTGTTACTACTACCACTACTACGACCACTACTACTACTATTACTACTACTACTGTTTCTACTACTACGAATAACACTACTACTACTACTACTACTACTACTACTGTTTCTACTACTACTACTACTACTACTACTACTAGTACTACTGTTTCTACTACTACTGTTACTACTACCACTACTACTACTACTACTGTTTCTACCACTACTAATACCACTAGTACTATTACTATTACTACTACTACTACTACGGTTTCTACTACTACTAATACCACTAGTAATACTACTACTAATACCACTAGTACTACTACTACTACTACTACTACTACTACAACTAGTACTACTGTTTCTACTACTACTAATACCACTACTACTACTAGTACTACTGTTTCTACTACTACGAATACCACTACTACTACTACTACTAATAATCATACCACTAGTACTACTACGGTTTCTACTACTACTAATACCACTAGTACTACTACTACTAGTACCACTGTTTCTACTACTACTACTACTGCCACTACTACTACTACTATTACTACTACCACTACTACTACCACTACTACTACCACTACTACTACTACTGTTACTACTACCACTACTACTGCTGCTACTACTACTGTTTCTACTACTACTACTGGTACTACTACTACTACTACTACTACTACTAGTACTACTGCTGCTACTACTATTACTACTACTACTGTTTCTACTACTACGAATAACACTACTACTACTACTACTACTACTGTTTCTACTACTACTACTACTAGTACTACTGTTTCTACTACTACTGTTACTACTACCACTACTACTACTACTACTGTTTCTACCACTACTAATACCACTAGTACTATTACTACTACTACTACTACGGTTTCTACTACTACTAATACCACTAGTAATACTACTACTAATACCACTAGTACTACTACTACTACTACTACTACTACTACTACAACTAGTACTACTGTTTCTACTACTACTAATACCACTACTACTACTAGTACTACTGTTTCTACTACTACGAATACCACTACTACTACTACTAATAATAATCATACCACTAGTACTACTACGGTTTCTACTACTACTAATACCACTAGTACTACTACTACTAGTACCACTGTTTCTACTACTACTACTACTGCCACTACTACTACTACTATTACTACTACCACTACTACTACCACTACTACTACCACTACTACTACTACTGTTACTACTACCACTACTACTGCTGCTACTACTACTGTTTCTACTACTACTACTGGTACTACTACTACTACTACTACTACTACTAGTACTACTGCTGCTACTACTACTCTTTCTACTACTGCTGCTATTACTACTGTTTCTACTACTACTACTACTACTACTACTACTGTTACTACTACTACTACTACTACTACTACTACGACTACTACTACTACTACTACTAGACTAATGATACTAGACTACTGCTGCTACACCTGGCTTTCTCTGGGTGGTGGCTGGGTGGACTAGGTGGTGGGTGGACTAGGTGGTGGCTGGGTGGACTAGGTGGTGGTTGGGTGGACTAGGTGGTGGTTGGGTGGACTAAGTGGTGGGTGGACTAGGTGGTGGCTGGGTGGACTAGGTTGTGGTTAGGTGGACTAGGTGGTGGGTGGGTGGTCTAGGTAGTGGTTGGGTGGACTAAGTGGTGGGTTGACTAGGTGGTGGCTGGGTGGACTAGGTGGTGGCTGGGTGGACTAGGTGGTGGTGGGTGGACTAGGTGGACTAGGTGGTGGCTGGGTGGACTAGGTGGTGGCTGGGTGGACTAGGTGGTGGCTGGGTGGACTAGGTGGTGGCTGAGTGGACTAGGTGATGGTTGGGTGGACTAAGTGGTGGGTGGACTAGGTGGTGGCTGGGTGGACTAGGTGGTGGCTGGGTGGACTAGGTTATGGTTGGGTGGACTAGGTGGTGGGTGGGTGGACTAGGTGGTGGTTGGGTGGACTAGGTGGTGGCTGAGTGGACTAGGTGGTGGGTAGACTAGGTGGTGGCTGGGTGGACTAGGTGGTGGGTGGGTGGACTAGGTGGTGGCTGGGTGGACTAGGTGGTGGCTGAGTGGACTAGGTGGTGGGTAGACTAGGTGGTGGCTGGGTGGACTAGGTGGTGGGTGGGTGGACTAGGTGGTGGTTGGGTGGACTAGGTGGTGGCTCGGTGGACTAGGTGGTGACTGGGTGGTGGCTTGGTGGACTAGGTGGTGGCTGGGTGGACTAGGTGGTGGCTGGGTGGACTAAGTGGTGGTTGGGTGGACTAGGTGGTGGGTGGGTTGACTAGGTGGTGGCTGGGTGGACTAGGTGGTGGTTGGGTGGACTAGGTGGTGGGTGGACTAGGTGGTGGGTGGACTTGGTGGTGGCTGGGTTGACTAGGTGGTGGCTGGGTGGACTAGGTGGTGGTTGGGTGGACTAGGTGGTGGGTGGACTAGGTGGTGGGTGGACTTGGTGGTGGCTGGGTTGACTAGGTGGTGGCTGGGTGGACTAGGTGGTGGTTGGGTGGACTTGGTGGTGTGTGGACTAGGTGGTTGCTGGGTGGACTAGGTGGTGGCTGGGTGGACTAAGTGGTGGCTGGGTGGACTAGGTGGTGGCTGGGTGGACTAAGTGGTGGTTGGGTGGACTAGGCGGTGGCTGGGTGGACTAGGTAGTGGGTGGACTAGGTGGTGGCTGGGTGGACTAAGTGGTGGCTGGGTGAACTAGGTGGTGGGTGGGTGGACTTGGTTGTTGCTGGGTGGACTAGGTGGTGGGTGTTCTAGGTGGTGGCTGGGTGGACTCGGCGGTGGTTGGGTGGACTAGGTAGTGGGTGGACTTGGTTGTTGCTGGGTGGACTAGGTTGTGGGTGGACTAGGTGTTGGCTGGGTGGACTCGGTTGTGGTTGGGTGGACTAGGTGGTGGGTGGACTTGGTTGTTGCTGGGTGGACTAGGTGGTGGCTGGGTGGACTAGGTGGTGGCTGGGTGGACTAAGTGGTGGGTGGACTACGTGGTGGGTGGACTAGGTGGTGGGTGGACTTGGTTGTTGCTGGGTGGACTATGTTGTTGCTGGACTAGGTGGTGGCTGGGTGGACTAGGTGGTGGGTGGACTAGGTGGTGTCTGGGTGGATTAGGTGGGGGGCGGGTGGCCTAGGTGGTAGCTGGGTTGACTGACTGCCTGTATGAGCTAGAGGGAGAGTTGCTGGAAAGTTATCTGTGTGTGTGTGTGTGTGTGTGTGTGTGTGTGTGTGTGTGTGTGTGTGTGTGCGTGCATGCGTGCGTGTTTGTGTGTGTTAAACAGTAATCTGTTGTGCGTATATATGCATGGCCGTGGATAAACAAACAGAATCATCTGTGATGCTGTTAGGATTGGCTCGGGTGTGATGCTCTGACGAGGGTGCTAGCTGGGCCAACCTTGTAGTGTGTGTGTGTGTGTGTGTGTGTGTGTGTGTGTGTGTGTGTGTGTGTGTGTGTGTGTGTGTGTGTGTGTGTGTGTGTGTGTCAGACATCAGGTGCAGCCGGCCCACTCTGACCCATCTGACAGCTGAGTTCTGGTGCAGGAAGGAAGGAAGGTGTGATCCGGGCCTGAGAGGGAGCAGGGGGCTGGGAGGAGGGAGCAGGGGGCTGGGAGGAGGGGGCTGACCTGGGGAGGACCTGGGGAGGAGGGAGCAGGGGCCTGGGAGGAGGGAGCAGGGGGCTGGGAGGAGGGACATGGACCTGGGGAGGACCTGGGGAGGAGGGAGCAGAGGGCTGGGAGGAAGGAGCTGGGAGCTGGGAGGAGTGACCATGGAGCTGGGGAGGAACTGGGGAGAGAGCAGGGAAGAGGGAGCTGAGAGGAGAGAGCTAGAAGGGGGAGCTAGGAGGAGAGAGAGGGATGTAGGCAGGCAGGCAGGGAGAGGGAGGGAGGGAGGGAGGCAAGGAGAGAGAAAAGAAGGGAGGACAAAACAACATGTAGATGATGGGTGTTGGAAAGAAAAGTTTGACAGCTCTGGTTCTGTTGTTTGAGAAGTGAACATGCCAACACTCTGACAGAGCCCCCTAGTCTAACTGTCCTGGTTCCTGTCTGTATCTATGTGTCTCATACACAAGATGGATTTATTTAACAAATTACATGTTCTCCATATCAGGTTAGTTACTGGCCGGAAAATACACATGCAAATATTGCCAAGTCAAAAAAGGTTCACTGTGCATTACCTGTGTATCCCCCCCCCCCCCCCCCCCCCTCTCTGTGTGCATTAAAGAGCTGGTGGTGTGTGTGAGAGAGAGAGAGAGAGAGAGAGAGAGAGAGAGAGACAGAGAGAGAGAGAGACAGAGAGAGAGAGAGAGAGAGAGAGACAGAGAGAGAGAGAGACAGAGAGACAGAGAGAGAGAGAGACAGAGAGACAGAGAGAGAGAGACAGAGAGACAGAGAGAGAGAGAGAGAGAGACAGAGAGAGAGAGAGAGAGAGAGAGACAGAGAGACAGAGAGAGAGAGAGAGAGAGAGAGACAGAGAGACAGAGAGAGAGAGAGACAGAGAGACAGAGAGAGAGAGAGAGAGAGACAGAGAGAGAGAGAGAGAGAGAGACAGAGAGAGAGAGAGAGAGAGAGAGAGAGAGAGAGAGAGAGAGAGAGAGAGAGAGAGAGAGAGACAGAGAGAGAGAGAGAGAGAGAGAGACAGAGACAGAGAGAGAGGGTGGGGGCTGGCTGGTGAGTAAGAGAGGCTGTGGGTTCAGAGGGGGGTTGGAGGACTGATTGGACACAGTTGAATATGAAAGGCCAGAAAGCGGGGTGTCCTACAGGGTCCTTACACAAAGGGCCTGGGAGGGGGCTGGGGGCCAGGGGGCAGGGGCCGAGGAGGGGGGCACAGAGAGAGAGGACATGCTGGGCTGGGAACTGAAGCTGACAGGCCAGGACAGACACTTCTCATCCAGCTAGGCGACTGCTGTCTCTGGCCCCCTGGGGCCCCAGTCTCACCAGCACTTATCTACAGAGAAAAAGAGAGAGAGAGGAAAGGAGAGAGAGAAAGAGAGAACGAGAGACAGACAGAGAAAGAGAGGGACAGAGAGAGAGACACAGGGATAGAGAGAAAGAGAATATGAGATAGAGCGATAGAGAGATAGAAGTGAAAGAGAGAGAGAGAGGGAGGGGAGAGAGAGAGAGGGGGGAGAGAGACAGAGAGAAAGCAATAGAGAGAGAGAGAGCGAGAGAGAGACAGAGAGATAGAAAGAGAGAGAGAGAGCGAGAGAGAGACAGAGAGAGACAGAGAGAGAGATAGAGAGAGAGAGATAGAGAGAGAGAGAGGGGAAACATGAGGGGAGAAAGAGGAGGGGTAAATGTCACTCATCACCACGACCACGTTAATTTGCCAAACGCTGTCGAAGGTTGCAGATAGTAATGCCGTGAATAGAACCGATGGGATTTCCTGTCCACATATCTCAATGGTCAACATACATATTAAATAGAGTCAATGGGATGTTCTGGTTCTTTGTGTCAGAGTCAGAGTTTTCTCTACAAAATAACATATTTATATCGGAACGTTCCAAAACGTTGAGTCCTGCTGAACGCTCAGCAGATCAGAGAAACTAACCAACCAAACACGGCACCAGCAGCAATATGCCCGTCAGTGACCTCTGCTCCACTGTACGCTGATATGACGTCAGTCGGCTTCCTGTTGGACGTCCTCCCCATACTGGCTAATCAATAGACGTGTTTGTAAAAAAACAACGATTCCACAATGTTGTGCAACTTCTTAAATGTTTTAAGAATTTAAATTTAAAGAAAGTTTATATCGCTAAAACAAAACAAGAGATGCAATGTAATTAATCAGCTATTCTCATAGCATGTTGGCATAGTGGTATTCATAGCATGTTGACATAGTGGCATTCATAGCATGTTGACATAGTGGTATTCATAGCATGTTGACATAGTGCCATTCATAGCATGTTGACATAGTGGCATTCATAGCATGTTGACATAGTGGCATTCATAGCATGTTGACATAGTGGCATTCATAGCATGTTGACATAGTGGCATTCATAGCATGTTGAAATAGTGGCATTCATAGCATGTTGACATAGTGGCATTCATAGCATGTTGACATAGTGGCATTCATAGCATGTTGACATAGTGGCATTCATAGCATGTTGACATAGTGGTATTCATAGCATGTTGACATAGTGGCATTCATAGCATGTTGACATAGTGGCATTCATAGCATGTTGACATAGTGACATTCATAGCATGTTGACATAGTGGCATTCATAGCATGTTGACATAGTGGCATTCATAGCATGTTGACATAGTGGTATTCATAGCATGTTGACATAGTGGCATTCATAGCATGTTGACATAGTGGCATTCATAGAATGTTGACATAGTGGCATTCCACTGAGCAGGTCTTAAAGGGGCAGCTACTCAACCTAAGATGTGTAGAGGAGAGGAGAGGAGAGGAGAGGACAGGAGAGGAGAGGAGAGGAGAGCTGAATAGACTAGAGTAGAGCTGTGTAGACTAGAGGAGAGCTGTGTAGACTAGAGGAGAGCTGTGTAGACTAGATGATAGCTGTATAGAGGGGAGCTGTGTAGACTAGAGGAGAGCTGTGTAGACTAGAGGAGAGCTGTGTAGACTAGAGGAGAGCTGTGCAGACTAGAGGAGAGCTGTATAGACTAGAGGAGAGCTGTGTAGATTAGAGGAGAGCTGTGTAGATTAGAGGAGAGGAGAGGAGAGCTGTGTAGACTAGAGGAGAGCTGTATAGACTAGAGGAGAGCTGTGTAGACTAGAGGAGAGCTGTGTAGACTAGAGGAGAGGAGAGCTGTGTAGACTAGAGGAGAGCTGTGTAGAAGGGAGCTGTGTAGACTAGAGGAGAGCTGTGTAGACTAGAGGAGAGCTGTGTAGACTAGAGGAGAGCTGTATAGACTAGAGGAGAGCTGTGTAGACTAGAGGAGAGCTGTGTAGACTAGAGGAGAGCTGTGTAGACTAGAGGAGAGCTGTGCAGACTAGAGGAGAGCTGTGTAGATTAGAGGAGAGGAGAGGAGAGCTGTGTAGACTAGAGGAGAGCTGTATAGACTAGAGGAGAGCTGTGTAGACTAGAGGAGAGCTGTGTAGACTAGAGGAGAGGAGAGGAGAGCTGTGTAGACTAGAGGAGAGCTGTATAGACAAGAGGAGAGCTGTGTAGACTAGAGGAGAGGAGAGGAGAGCTGTGTAGACTAGAGGAGAGATGTGTAGACTAGAGGAGAGCTGTGTAGACTAGAGGAGAGGAGAGGAGAGCTGTGTAGACTAGAGGAGAGCTGCATAGACTAGAGGAGAGCTGTATAGACTAGAGGAGAGCTATGTAGACTAGAGGAGAGCTGTATAGACTAGAATAGAGCTGTATAGACTAGAGGAGATCTGTGTAGACTAGAGGAGAGCTGTGTAGACTAGAGGAGAGGAGAGGAGAGCTGTATAGACTAGAGGAGAGCTGTGCAGACTAGAGGAGAGCTGTGTAGATTAGAGGAGAGGAGAGGAGAGCTGTGTAGACTAGAGGAGAGCTGTATAGACTAGAGCAGAGCTGTGTAGACTAGAGGAGAGCTGTGTAGAGAAGAGGAGAGGAGAGCTGTGTAGACTAGAGGATAGCTGTATAGACAAGAGGAGAGCTGTGTGGACTAGAGGAGAGCTGTGTAGACTAGAGGAGAGGAGAGGAGAGCTGTGTAGACTAGAGGAGAGCTGTATAGACTAGAGGAGAGCTGCATAGACTAGAGGAGAGCTGTGTAGACTAGAGGAGAGCTGTATAGACTAGAATAGAGCTGTGTAGACTAGAGGAGAGCTGTGTAGACTAGAGGAGAGCTGTATAGACTAGAGGAGAGCTGTGTAGACTGGAGGAGAGCTGTGTAGACTAGAGGAGAGCTGTGTAGAGGGGAACTGTGTACACTAGAGGAGAGCTGTGTAGACTAGAGGAGAGCTGTGTAGACCAGAGGAGAGCTGTGTAGACCAGAGGAGAGCTGTGAAGACTAGAGGAGAGGAGAGGAGAGGAGAGCTGTGTAGACTAGAGGAGAGGAGGGGAGAGCTGTGTAGACTAGAGGAGAGCTGTGTAGACTAGAGGAGAGCTGTGTAGACTAGATGAGATCTGTGTAGACTAGCTGAGAGCTGAGTAGACTAGAGGAGAGCTGTGTAGACTAGATGAGAGCTGTGTAGACTAGAGGAGAGCTGTGTAGACTAGATGAGAGCTGTGTAGACTAGAGGAGAGCTGTATAGAGGGGAGCTGTGTAGACTAGAGGAGAGCTGTGTAGACTAGAGGAGAGCTGTGTAGACTAGAGGAGAGCTGTGTAGACTAGATTAGAGCTGTATAGACTAGAGGAGAGCTGTGTAGACTAGAGGGGAGCTGTGTAGACTAGAGGAGAGCTGAGTAGACAAGATGAGAGCTTTGTAGACTAGATAATAGCTGTGTAGAGGGGAGCTGTGTAGACTAGAGTAGAGCTGTGTAGACTAGAGGAGAGCTGTGCAGACTAGAGAAGAGATGTATAGAGGGGAGCTGTGTAGACTAGAGGAGAGCTGTGGAGACTAGAGAAGAGCTGTGTAGACTAGAGGAGAGTTGTGTAGACTAGAGGAGAGCTGTGTAGACTAGAGGAGAGCTGAGTAGACTAGAGGAGAGCTGTGTAGACTAGAGGAGAGCTGTGTAGATTAGAGAAGAGCTGTGTAGAGGGGAGCTGTGTAGACTAGAGGAGAGTTGTGTAGACTAGAGGAGAGCTGTGCAGACTAGAGGAGAGCTGTGTAGACTAGAGGAGAGCTGTGTAGACTAGATTAGAGCTGTATAGACTAGAGGAGAGCTGTGTAGACTAGAGGAGAGCTGAGTAGACTAGAGGAGAGCTGTGTAGACTAGAGGAGAGCTGTGTAGATTAGAGAAGAGCTGTGTAGAGGGGAGCTGTGTAGACTAGAGGAGAGTTGTGTAGACTAGAGGAGAGCTGTGCAGACTAGAGGAGAGCTGTATAGAGGGGAGCTGTGTAGACTAGAGGAGAGCTGTGTAGACTAGAGGAGAGCTGTGTAGACTAGAGGAGAGCTGTGTAGACTAGATTAGAGCTGTATAGACTAGAGGAGAGCTGTGTAGACTAGAGGAGAGCTGAGTAGACTAGAGGAGAGCTGTGTAGACTAGAGGAGAGCTGTGTAGATTAGAGAAGAGCTGTGTAGAGGGGAGCTGTGTAGACTAGAGGAGAGTTGTGTAGACTAGAGGAGAGCTGTGCAGACTAGAGGAGAGCTGTGTAGACTAGAGGAGAGCTGTGTAGACTAGATTAGAGCTGTATAGACTAGAGGAGAGCTGTGTAGACTAGAGGAGAGCTGAGTAGACTAGAGGAGAGCTGTGTAGACTAGAGGAGAGCTGTGTAGATTAGAGAAGAGCTGTGTAGAGGGGAGCTGTGTAGACTAGAGGAGAGTTGTGTAGACTAGAGGAGAGCTGTGCAGACTAGAGGAGAGCTGTATAGAGGGGAGCTGTGTAGACTAGAGGAGAGCTGTGTAGACTAGAGGAGAGCTGTGTAGACTAGAGGAGAGCTGTGTAGACTAGATTAGAGCTGTATAGACTAGAGGAGAGCTGTGTAGACTAGAGGAGAGCTGTGTAGACTAGAGGAGAGCTGAGTAGACTAGAGGAGAGCTGTGTAGACTAGAGGAGAGCTGTGTAGACTAGAGAAGAGCTGTGTAGAGGGGAGCTGTGTAGACTAGAGGAGAGCTGTAAAGACTAGAGGAGAGCTGTATAGACTAGAGGAGAGCTGTGTAGACTAGAGGAGAGCTGTGTAGACTAGATGAGAGCTGTGTAGACTAGAGGAGAGCTGTGTAGACTAGAGGAGAGCTGTATAGACAAGAGGAGAGCTGTGTAGATTAGAGGAGAGCTGTGTAGACTAGAGGAGAGCTGTGTAGAGGGGAGCTGTGTAGACTAGAGGAGAGCTGTAAAGACTAGAGGAGAGCTGTATAGACTAGAGGAGAGCTGTGTAGACTAGAGGAGAGCTGTGTAGACTAGATGAGAGCTGTGTAGACTAGAGGAGAGCTGTGTAGACTAGAGGAGAGCTGTATAGACAAGAGGAGAGCTGTGTAGATTAGAGGAGAGCTGTGTAGACTAGAGGAGAGCTGTGTAGAGGGGAGCTGTGTAGACTAGAGGAGAGCTGTGTAGACTAGAGGAGAGCTGTGTAGACCAGAGGAGACCTGTGTAGACTAGAGGAGAGCTGTATAGACTAGAGGAGAGCTGTGTAGACTAGAGGAGAGCTGTGCAGACTAGAGGAGAGCTGTGTAGATTAGAGGAGAGGAGAGGAGAGCTGTGTAGACTAGAGGAGAGCTGTGTAGTCTAGAGGAGAGGAGAGGAGAGCTGTGTAGACTAGAGGAGAGCTGTATAGACAAGAGGAGAGCTGTGTAGACTAGAGGAGAGGAGAGGAGAGGAGAGCTGTGTAGACTAGAGGAGGGCTGTGTAGACTAGAGGAGAGCTGTGTAGACTAGAGGAGAGGAGAGGAGAGGAGAGCTATGTAGACTAGATGAGAGCTGTATAGACTAGAGGAGAGCTGTATAGACTAGAGGAGAGCTATGTAGACTAGAGGAGAGCTGTATAGACTAGAATAGAGCTGTTAGAGGAGAGGAGAGGAGAGCTGTGCACAGGAGAGGAGAGCTGTTTAGACTAGAGGAGAGCTGTGTAGACTAGAGGAGAGCTGTATAGACTAGAGGAGAGCTGTGCAGAATAGAGGAGAGCTGTGTAGACTAGAGGTGAGCTGTATAGACTAGAGGAGAGCTGTGTAGACTAGAGGCGAGCTGTATAGACAAGAGGAGAGCTGTGTAGACTAGAGGAGAGCTGTGTAGACTAGAGGAGAGCTGTGTAGACTAGAGGAGAGGAGAGCTGTATAGACTAGAGGAGAGCTGTATAGACTAGAGAAGAGCTGTGTAGACTAGAGGAGAGCTGTGTAGACTAGAGGAGAGGAGAGGAGAGCTGTGTAGACTAGAGGAGAGTTTTATAGACTAGAGGAGAGCTGTGTAGACTAGAGGAGAGCTGTATAGACTAGAATAGAGCTGTAGAGGAGAGCTGTGAAGACTAGAGGAGAGGAGAGGAGAGGAGAGGAGAGGAGAGGAGAGCTGTGTAGACTAGAGGAGAGCTATGTAGACTAGAGGAGAGCTGTGTAGACTAGAGGAGAGCTGTGTAGACTAGAGGAGAGCTGTGTAGACTAGATGAGATCTGTATAGACTAGAGGAGAGCTGTGTAGACTAGAGGAGAGGAGAGGAGAGCTGTGCACAGGAGAGGAGAGCTGTTTAGACTAGAGGAGAGCTGTGTAGACTAGAGGAGAGCTGTATAGACTAGATGAGAGCTGTGTAGACTAGAGGAGAGCTGTGTAGAGAAGAGGAGAGCTGAATAGACTAGAGCAGAGCTGTATAGACTAGATGAGAGCTCTGTAGACTAGAGAAGATCTGTGTAGAGGGGAGCTGTGTAGACTAGAGGAGAGCTGTGTAGACTAGAGGAGAGCTGTGTAGACTAGAGGAGAGCTGTATAGACTAGAGGTGAGCTGTGTAGACTAGAGGAGAGGAGAGGAGAGCTGTGTAGACTAGAGGAAAGCTGTATAGACTAGAGGAGAGCTGTATAGACTAGAGGAGAGCTGTGTAGACTAGAGGAGAGCTGTATAGACTAGAATAGAGCTGTATAGACTAGAGGAGAGCTGGGTAGACTAGAGGAGAGCTGTGTAGACTAGAGGAGAGCTGTATAGACTAGAGGAGAGCTGTGTAGACTGGAGGAGAGCTGTGTAGACTAGAGGAGAGCTGTGTAGAGGGGAACTGTGTACACTAGAGGAGAGCTGTGTAGACTAGAGGAGAGCTGTGTAGACTAGAGGAGAGCTGTGAAGACTAGAGGAGAGGAGAGGAGAGGAGAGGAGAGGAGAGGAGAGGAGAGGAGAGGAGAGGAGAGGAGAGCTGTGTAGACTAGAGGATAGCTGTATAGACAAGAGGAGAGCTGTGTAGACTAGAGGAGAGGAGAGGAGAGCTGTGTAGACTAGAGGAGAGCTGTATAGACTAGAGGAGAGATGTGTAGACTAGAGGAGAGGAGAGGAGAGCTGTGCACAGGAGAGGAGAGCTGTTTAGACTAGAGGAGAGCTGTGTAGACTAGAGGAGAGCTGTGCATAGAAGAGGAGAGCTGAATAGACTAGAGCAGAGCTGTATAGACTAGAGGAGAGCTGTGTAGACTAGAGAAGAGCTGTGTAGAGGAGAGCTGTGTAGACAAGAGGAGAGGAGAGGAGAGCTGTGTAGACTGGAGGATAGCTGTATAGACAAGAGGAGAGCTGTGTAGACTAGAGGAGAGCTGTGTAGACTAGAGGAGAGGAGAGGAGAGCTGTGTAGACTAGAGGAGAGCTGTATAGACTAGAGGAGAGCTGTATAGACTAGAGGAGAGCTGTGTAGACTAGAGGAGAGCTGTATAGACTAGAATAGAGCTGTAGAGACAAGAGGAGAGCTGTGTAGACTAGAGGAGAGCTGTGTAGACTAGAGGAGAGCTGTATAGACTAGAGGAGAGCTGTGTAGACTGGAGGAGAGCTCTGTAGACCAGAGGAGAGCTGTGTAGAGGGGAACTGTGTAGACTAGAGGAGAGCTGTGTAGACTAGAGGAGAGCTGTGAAGACTAGAGGAGAGGAGAGGAGAGGAGAGGAGAGGTGAGGAGAGGAGAGGAGAGGAGAGGAGAGGAGAGGAGAGGAGAGGAGAGGAGAGGAGAGGAGAGGAGAGGAGAGGAGAGCTTTGTAGACTAGAGGATAGCTGTATAGACAATAGGAGAGCTGTGTAGACTAGAGGAGAGCTGTGTAGACTAAAGGAGAGCTGTGTAGACTAGGGGAGAGCTGTGTAGACTAGATGAGATCTGTATAGACTAGAGGAGAGATGTGTAGACTAGAGGAGAGGAGAGGAGAGGAGAGCTGTGCACAGGAGAGGAGAGCTGTTTAGACTAGAGGAGAGCTGTGTATAGAAGAGGAGAGCTGAATAGCCTAGAGCAGAGCTGTATAGACTAGAGGAGAGCTGTGTAGACTAGAGAAGAGCTGTGTAGAGGGGAGCTGTGTAGACTACAGGAGAGCTGCATAGACAAGAGGAGAGCTGTGTAGACTAGAGGAGAGGAGAGGAGAGCTGTGTAGACTAGAGGAGAGCTGTGTAGACTAGAGGAGAGCTGTGTAGACTAGAGGAGAGGAGAGGAGAGCTGTGTAGACTAGATGAGAGCTGTATAGACTAGAGGATAGCTGTATAGACTAGAGGAGAGCTATGTAGACTAGAGGAGAGCTGTATAGACCAGAATAGAGCTGTATAGACTAGAGGAGAGCTGTGTAGACTAGAGGAGAGCTGTGTAGACTAGAGGAGAGGAGAAGAGAGCTGTATAGACTAGAGGAGAGCTGTGTAGACTAGAGGAGAGCTGTGTAGACTAGAGGAGAGCTGTGTAGACAAGAGGAGAGGAGAGGAGAGCTGTGTAGACTAGAGGATAGCTGTATAGACAAGAGGAGAGCTGTGTAGACTAGAGGAGAGCTGTGTAGACTAGAGGAGAGGAGAGGAGAGCTGTGTAGACTAGTGGAGAGCTGTATAGACTAGAATAGAGCTGTATAGACTAGAGGAGAGCTGTGTAGACTAGAGGAGAGCTGTGTAGACTAGAGGAGAGCTGTATAGACTAGAGGAGAGCTGTGTAGACTGGAGGAGAGCTGTGTAGACTAGAGGAGAGCTGTGTAGAGGGGAACTGTGTACACTAGAGGAGAGCTGTGTAGACTAGAGGAGAGCTGTGTAGACTAGAGGAGAGCTGTGAAGACTAGAGGAGAGGAGAGGAGAGGAGAGGAGAGGAGAGGAGAGGAGAGGAGAGGAGAGGAGAGCTGTGTAGACTAGAGGATAGCTGTATAGACTAGAGGATAGCTGTATAGACAAGAGGAGAGCTGTGTAGACTAGAGGAGAGCTGTGTAGACTTAAGGAGAGCTGTGTAGACTAGAGGAGAGCTGTGTAGACTAGATGAGATCTGTATAGACTAGAGGAGAGATGTGTAGACTAGAGGAGAGGAGAGGAGAGCTGTGCACAGGAGAGGAGAGCTGTTTAGACTAGAGGAGAGCTGTGTAGACTAGAGGAGAGCTGTGTATAGAAGAGGAGAGCTGAATAGACTAGAGCAGAGCTGTATAGACTAGAGGAGAGCTGTGTAGACTAGAGAAGAGCTGTGTAGAGGAGAGCTGTGTAGACAAGAGGAGAGGAGAGGAGAGCTGTGTAGACTGGAGGATAGCTGTATAGACAAGAGGAGAGCTGTGTAGACTAGAGGAGAGCTGTGTAGACTATAGGAGAGGAGAGGAGAGCTGTGTAGACTAGAGGAGAGCTGTATAGACTAGAGGAGAGCTGTATAGAATAGAGGAGTTGCTGTGTAGACTAGAGGAGAGCTGTATAGACTAGAATAGAGCTGTATAGACTAGAGGAGAGCTGTGTAGACTAGAGGAGAGCTGTGTAGACTAGAGGAGAGCTGTATAGAGGGGAACTGTGTAGACTAGAGGAGAGCTGTGTAGACTAGAGGAGAGCTGTGAAGACTAGAGGAGAGGAGAGGAGAGGAGAGGAGAGGAGATGAGAGGAGAGGAGAGGAGAGGAGAGGAGAGGAGAGGAGAGGAGAGCTGTGTAGACTAGAGGATAGCTGTATAGACAAGAGGAGAGCTGTGTAGACTAGAGGAGAGGAGAGGAGAGCTGTGTAGACTAGAGGAGAGCTGTATAGACTAGAGGAGAGATGTGTAGACTAGAGGAGAGGAGAGGAGAGCTGTGCACAGGAGAGGAGAGCTGTTTAGACTAGAGGAGAGCTGTGTAGACTAGAGGAGAGCTGTGCATAGAAGAGGAGAGCTGAATAGACTAGAGCAGAGCTGTATAGACTAGAGGAGAGCTGTGTAGACTAGAGAAGAGCTGTGTAGAGGAGAGCTGTGTAGACAAGAGGAGAGGAGAGGAGAGCTGTGTAGACTGGAGGATAGCTGTATAGACAAGAGGAGAGCTGTGTAGACTAGAGGAGAGCTGTGTAGACTAGAGGAGAGGAGAGGAGAGCTGTGTAGACTAGAGGAGAGCTGTATAGACTAGAGGAGAGCTGTATAGACTAGAGGAGAGCTGTGTAGACTAGAGGAGAGCTGTATAGACTAGAATAGAGCTGTAGAGACAAGAGGAGAGCTGTGTAGACTAGAGGAGAGCTGTGTAGACTAAAGGAGAGCTGTATAGACTAGAGGAGAGCTGTGTAGACTGGAGGAGAGCTCTGTAGACCAGAGGAGAGCTGTGTAGAGGGGAACTGTGTAGACTAGAGGAGAGCTGTGTAGACTAGAGGAGAGCTGTGAAGACTAGAGGAGAGGAGAGGAGAGGAGAGGAGAGGAGAGGAGAGGAGAGCTTTGTAGACTAGAGGATAGCTGTATAGACAAGAGGAGAGCTGTGTAGACTAGAGGAGAGCTGTGTAGACTTAAGGAGAGCTGTGTAGACTAGTGGAGAGCTGTGTAGACTAGATGAGAGCTGTGTAGACTAGAGGAGAGATGTGTAGACTAGAGGAGAGGAGAGGAGAGGAGAGCTGTGCAGAGGAGAGGAGAGCTGTTTAGACTAGAGGAGAGCTGTGTATAGAAGAGGAGAGCTGAATAGCCTAGAGCAGAGCTGTATAGACTAGAGGAGAGCTGTGTAGACTAGAGAAGAGCTGTGTAGAGGGGAGCTGTGTAGACTACAGGAGAGCTGCATAGACAAGAGGAGAGCTGTGTAGACTAGAGGAGAGGAGAGGAGAGCTGTGTAGACTAGAGGAGAGCTGTGTAGACTAGAGGAGAGCTGTGTAGACTAGAGGAGAGGAGAGGAGAGCTGTGTAGACTAGATGAGAGCTGTATAGACTAGAGGAGAGCTGTATAGACTAGAGGAGAGATGTGTAGACTAGAGGAGAGGAGAGGAGAGCTGTGCACAGGAGAGGAGAGCTGTTTAGACTAGAGGAGAGCTGTGTAGACTAGAGGAGAGCTGTGTATAGAAGAGGAGAGCTGAATAGACTAGAGCAGAGCTGTATAGACTAGAGGAGAGCTGTGTAGACTAGAGAAGAGCTGTGTAGAGGAGAGCTGTGTAGACAAGAGGAGAGGAGAGGAGAGCTGTGTAGACTGGAGGATAGCTGTATAGACAAGAGGAGAGCTGTGTAGACTAGAGGAGAGCTGTGTAGACTATAGGAGAGGAGAGGAGAGCTGTGTAGACTAGAGGAGAGCTGTATAGACTAGAGGAGAGCTGTATAGAATAGAGGAGTTGCTGTGTAGACTAGAGGAGAGCTGTATAGACTAGAATAGAGCTGTATAGACTAGAGGAGAGCTGTGTAGACTAGAGGAGAGCTGTGTAGACTAGAGGAGAGCTGTATAGAGGGGAACTGTGTAGACTAGAGGAGAGCTGTGTAGACTAGAGGAGAGCTGTGAAGACTAGAGGAGAGGAGAGGAGAGGAGAGGAGAGGAGAGGAGAGGAGAGGAGAGGAGAGGAGAGGAGAGGAGAGGAGAGCTGTGTAGACTAGAGGATAGCTGTATAGACAAGAGGAGAGCTGTGTAGACTAGAGGAGAGGAGAGGAGAGCTGTGTAGACTAGAGGAGAGCTGTATAGACTAGAGGAGAGATGTGTAGACTAGAGGAGAGGAGAGGAGAGCTGTGCACAGGAGAGGAGAGCTGTTTAGACTAGAGGAGAGCTGTGTAGACTAGAGGAGAGCTGTGCATAGAAGAGGAGAGCTGAATAGACTAGAGCAGAGCTGTATAGACTAGAGGAGAGCTGTGTAGACTAGAGAAGAGCTGTGTAGAGGAGAGCTGTGTAGACAAGAGGAGAGGAGAGGAGAGCTGTGTAGACTGGAGGATAGCTGTATAGACAAGAGGAGAGCTGTGTAGACTAGAGGAGAGCTGTGTAGAGTAGAGGAGAGGAGAGGAGAGCTGTGTAGACTAGAGGAGAGCTGTATAGACTAGAGGAGAGCTGTATAGACTAGAGGAGAGCTGTGTAGACTAGAGGAGAGCTGTATAGACTAGAATAGAGCTGTAGAGACAAGAGGAGAGCTGTGTAGACTAGAGGAGAGCTGTGTAGACTAGAGGAGAGCTGTATAGACTAGAGGAGAGCTGTGTAGACTGGAGGAGAGCTCTGTAGACCAGAGGAGAGCTGTGTAGAGGGGAACTGTGTAGACTAGAGGAGAGCTGTGTAGACTAGAGGAGAGCTGTGAAGACTAGAGGAGAGGAGAGGAGAGGAGAGGAGAGGAGAGCTTTGTAGACTAGAGGATAGCTGTATAGACAAGAGGAGAGCTGTGTAGACTAGAGGAGAGCTGTGTAGACTTAAGGAGAGCTGTGTAGACTAGGGGAGAGCTGTGTAGACTAGATGAGATCTGTATAGACTAGAGGAGAGATGTGTAGACTAGAGGAGAGGAGAGGAGAGGAGAGCTGTGCACAGGAGAGGAGAGCTGTTTAGACTAGAGGAGAGCTGTGTATAGAAGAGGAGAGCTGAATAGCCTAGAGCAGAGCTGTATAGACTAGAGGAGAGCTGTGTAGACTAGAGAAGAGCTGTGTAGAGGGGAGCTGTGTAGACTACAGGAGAGCTGCATAGACAAGAGGAGAGCTGTGTAGACTAGAGGAGAGGAGAGGAGAGCTGTGTAGACTAGAGGAGAGCTGTGTAGACTAGAGGAGAGCTGTGTAGACTAGAGGAGAGGAGAGGAGAGCTGTGTAGACTAGATGAGAGCTGTATAGACTAGAGGAGAGCTGTATAGACTAGAGGAGAGCTATGTAGACTAGAGGAGAGCTGTATAGACCAGAATAGAGCTGTATAGACTAGAGGAGAGCTGTGTAGACTAGAGGAGAGCTGTGTAGACTAGAGGAGAGGAGAAGAGAGCTGTATAGACTAGAGGAGAGCTGTGTAGACTAGAGGAGAGCTGTGTAGACTAGAGGAGAGCTGTGTAGACAAGAGGAGAGGAGAGGAGAGCTGTGTAGACTAGAGGATAGCTGTATAGACAAGAGGAGAGCTGTGTAGACTAGAGGAGAGCTGTGTAGACTAGAGGAGAGGAGAGGAGAGCTGTGTAGACTAGAGGAGAGCTGTATAGACTAGAATAGAGCTGTATAGACTAGAGGAGAGCTGTGTAGACTAGAGGAGAGCTGTGTAGACTAGAGGAGAGCTGTATAGACTAGAGGAGAGCTGTGTAGACTGGAGGAGAGCTGTGTAGACTAGAGGAGAGCTGTGTAGAGGGGATCTGTGTACACTAGAGGAGAGCTGTGTAGACTAGAGGAGAGCTGTGTAGACTAGAGGAGAGCTGTGAAGACTAGAGGAGAGGAGAGGAGAGGAGAGGAGAGGAGAGGAGAGGAGAGGAGAGGAGAGGAGAGGAGAGGAGAGGAGAGGAGAGGAGAGCTGTGTAGACTAGAGGATAGCTGTATAGACTAGAGGATAGCTGTATAGACAAGAGGAGAGCTGTGTAGACTAGAGGAGAGCTGTGTAGACTTAAGGAGAGCTGTGTAGACTAGAGGAGAGCTGTGTAGACTAGATGAGATCTGTATAGACTAGAGGAGAGATGTGTAGACTAGAGGAGAGGAGAGGAGAGCTGTGCACAGGAGAGGAGAGCTGTTTAGACTAGAGGAGAGCTGTGTAGACTAGAGGAGAGCTGTGTATAGAAGAGGAGAGCTGAATAGACTAGAGCAGAGCTGTATAGACTAGAGGAGAGCTGTGTAGACTAGAGAAGAGCTGTGTAGAGGAGAGCTGTGTAGACAAGAGGAGAGGAGAGGAGAGCTGTGTAGACTGGAGGAGAGCTGTATAGACAAGAGGAGAGCTGTGTAGACTAGAGGAGAGCTGTGTAGACTATAGGAGAGGAGAGGAGAGCTGTGTAGACTAGAGGAGAGCTGTATAGACTAGAGGAGAGCTGTATAGAATAGAGGAGTTGCTGTGTAGACTAGAGGAGAGCTGTATAGACTAGAATAGAGCTGTATAGACTAGAGGAGAGCTGTGTAGACTAGAGGAGAGCTGTGTAGACTAGAGGAGAGCTGTATAGAGGGGAACTGTGTAGACTAGAGGAGTGCTGTGTAGACTAGAGGAGAGCTGTGAAGACTAGAGGAGAGGAGAGGAGAGGAGAGGAGAGGAGAGGAGAGGAGAGGAGAGGAGAGGAGAGGAGAGGAGAGGAGAGCTTTGTAGACTAGAGGATAGCTGTATAGACAAGAGGAGAGCTGTGTAGACTAGAGGATAGCTGTATAGACTAGAGGAGAGCTGTGTAGACTTAAGGAGAGCTGTGTAGACTAGGGGAGAGCTGTGTAGACTAGATGAGATCTGTATAGACTAGAGGAGAGATGTGTAGACTAGAGGAGAGGAGAGGAGAGGAGAGCTGTGCACAGGAGAGGAGAGCTGTTTAGACTAGAGGAGAGCTGTGTATAGAAGAGGAGAGCTGAATAGCCTAGAGCAGAGCTGTATAGACTAGAGGAGAGCTGTGTAGACTAGAGAAGAGCTGTGTAGAGGGGAGCTGTGTAGACTACAGGAGAGCTGCATAGACAAGAGGAGAGCTGTGTAGACTAGAGGAGAGGAGAGGAGAGCTGTGTAGACTAGAGGAGAGCTGTGTAGACTAGAGGAGAGCTGTGTAGACTAGAGGAGAGGAGAGGAGAGCTGTGTAGACTAGATGAGAGCTGTATAGACTAGAGGAGAGCTGTATAGACTAGAGGAGAGCTATGTAGACTAGAGGAGAGCTGTATAGACCAGAATAGAGCTGTATAGACTAGAGGAGAGCTGTGTAGACTAGAGGAGAGCTGTGTAGACTAGAGGAGAGGAGAAGAGAGCTGTATAGACTAGAGGAGAGCTGTGTAGACTAGAGGAGAGCTGTGTAGACTAGAGGAGAGCTGTGTAGACAAGAGGAGAGGAGAGGAGAGCTGTGTAGACTAGAGGATAGCTGTATAGACAAGAGGAGAGCTGTGTAGACTAGAGGAGAGCTGTGTAGACTAGAGGAGAGGAGAGGAGAGCTGTGTAGACTAGAGGAGAGCTGTATAGACTAGAATAGAGCTGTATAGACTAGAGGAGAGCTGTGTAGACTAGAGGAGAGCTGTGTAGACTAGAGGAGAGCTGTATAGACTAGAGGAGAGCTGTGTAGACTGGAGGAGAGCTGTGTAGACTAGAGGAGAGCTGTGTAGAGGGGAACTGTGTACACTAGAGGAGAGCTGTGTAGACTAGAGGAGAGCTGTGTAGACTAGAGGAGAGCTGTGTAGACTAGAGGAGAGGAGAGGAGAGGAGAGGAGAGGAGAGGAGAGGAGAGGAGAGGAGAGGAGAGGAGAGGAGAGCTGTGTAGACTAGAGGATAGCTGTATAGACTAGAGGATAGCTGTATAGACAAGAGGAGAGCTGTGTAGACTAGAGGAGAGCTGTGTAGACTTAAGGAGAGCTGTGTAGACTAGAGGAGAGCTGTGTAGACTAGATGAGATCTGTATAGACTAGAGGAGAGATGTGTAGACTAGAGGAGAGGAGAGGAGAGCTGTGCACAGGAGAGGAGAGCTGTTTAGACTAGAGGAGAGCTGTGTAGACTAGAGGAGAGCTGTGTATAGAAGAGGAGAGCTGAATAGACTAGAGCAGAGCTGTATAGACTAGAGGAGAGCTGTGTAGACTAGAGAAGAGCTGTGTAGAGGAGAGCTGTGTAGACAAGAGGAGAGGAGAGGAGAGCTGTGTAGACTGGAGGATAGCTGTATAGACAAGAGGAGAGCTGTGTAGACTAGAGGAGAGCTGTGTAGACTATAGGAGAGGAGAGGAGAGCTGTGTAGACTAGAGGAGAGCTGTATAGACTAGAGGAGAGCTGTATAGAATAGAGGAGTTGCTGTGTAGACTAGAGGAGAGCTGTATAGACTAGAATAGAGCTGTATAGACTAGAGGAGAGCTGTGTAGACTAGAGGAGAGCTGTGTAGACTAGAGGAGAGCTGTATAGAGGGGAACTGTGTAGACTAGAGGAGTGCTGTGTAGACTAGAGGAGAGCTGTGAAGACTAGAGGAGAGGAGAGGAGAGGAGAGGAGAGGAGAGGAGAGGAGAGGAGAGGAGAGGAGAGGAGAGGAGAGCTTTGTAGACTAGAGGATAGCTGTATAGACAAGAGGAGAGCTGTGTAGACTAGAGGAGAGCTGTGTAGACTTAAGGAGAGCTGTGTAGACTAGAGGAGAGCTGTGTAGACTAGATGAGATCTGTATAGACTAGAGGAGAGATGTGTAGACTAGAGGAGAGGAGAGGAGAGCTGTGCACAGGAGAGGAGAGCTGTTTAGACTAGAGGAGAGCTGTGTAGACTAGAGGAGAGCTGTGTATAGAAGAGGAGAGCTGAATAGACTAGAGCAGAGCTGTATAGACTAGAGGAGAGCTGTGTAGACTAGAGAAGAGCTGTGTAGAGGGGAGCTGTGTAGACTAGAGGAGAGCTGTGTAGACTAGAGGAGAGCTGTGTAGACTAGAGGAGAGCTGTATAGACTAGAGGAGAGCTGTGTAGACTATATGAGAGCTGTATAGATTAGAGGAGAGCTGTGTAGACTAGAGGAGAGCTGTGTAGACTAGCTGAGAGCTGAGTAGACTAGAGGAGAGCTGTGTAGACTAGATGAGAGCTGTGTAGACTAGAGGAGAGCTGTGTAGACTAGATGAGAGCTGTGTAGACTAGAGGAGAGCTGTATAGAGGGGAGCTGTGTAGACTAGAGGAGAGCTGTGTAGACTAGAGGAGAGCTGTGTAGACTAGAGGAGAGCTGTGTAGACTAGATTAGAGCTGTATAGACTAGAGGAGAGCTGTGTAGACTAGAGGAGAGCTGTGTAGACTAGAGGAGAGATGAGTAGACAAGATGAGAGCTGTGTAGACTAGATAATAGCTGTGTAGTGGGGAGCTGTGTAGACTAGAGTAGAGCTGTGTAGACTAGAGGAGAGCTGTGCACACTAGAGAAGAGCTGTATAGAGGGGAGCTGTGTAGACTAGAGGAGAGCTGTGTAGACTAGATTAGAGCTGTATAGACTAGAGGAGAGCTGTGTAGACTAGAGGAGAGCTGTGTAGGCTAGAGGAGAGCTGAGTAGACTAGAGGAGAGCTGTGTAGACTAGAGGAGAGCTGTGTAGATTAGAGAAGAGCTGTGTAGAGGGGAGCTGTGTAGACTAGAGGAGAGCTGTGTAGACTAGAGGAGAGCTGTGTAGACTAGATTAGAGCTGTATAGACTAGAGGAGAGCTGTGTAGACTAGAGGAGAGCTGTGTAGACTAGAGGAGAGCTGAGTAGACTAGAGGAGAGCTGTGTAGACTAGAGGAGAGCTATGTAGACTAGAGAAGAGCTGTGTAGAGGGGAGCTGTGTAGACTAGAGGAGAGCTTTGTAGACTAGAGGAGAGCTGTGTAGACTAGAGGAGAGCTGTATATACTAGAGGAGAGCTGTATAGACTAGAGGAGAGCTGTGTAGACTAGAGGAGAGCTGTGTAGACTATATGAGAGCTGCATAGACTAGAGGAGAGCTGTGTAGACTAGAGGAGAGCTGTGTAGACTAGATGAGAGCTGAGTAGACTAGAGGAGAGATGTGTGGACTAGAGCAGAGCTGTATAGACTAGAGGAGAGCTGTGTAGACTAGAGAAGAGCTGTGTAGAGGAGAGCTGTGTAGACAAGAGGAGAGGAGAGGAGAGCTGTGTAGACTGGAGGATAGCTGTATAGACAAGAGGAGAGCTGTGTAGACTAGAGGAGAGCTGTGTAGACTATAGGAGAGGAGAGGAGAGCTGTGTAGACTAGAGGAGAGCTGTATAGACTAGAGGAGAGCTGTGTAGACTAGAGGAGAGCTGTATAGACTAGAATAGAGCTGTATAGACTAGAGGAGAGCTGTGTAGACTAGAGGAGAGCTGTGTAGACTAGAGGAGAGCTGTATAGACTAGAGGAGAGCTGTGTAGACTGGAGGAGAGCTGTGTAGACTAGAGGAGAGCTGTGTAGAGGGGAACTGTGTAGACTAGAGGAGAGCTGTGTAGACTAGAGGAGAGCTGTGAAGACTAGAGGAGAGGAGAGGAGAGGAGAGGAGAGGAGAGGAGAGGAGAGGAGAGGAGAGGAGAGGAGAGGAGAGGAGAGCTT
The DNA here is from genome assembly GCF_045791955.1 of Oncorhynchus clarkii lewisi. NCBI lineage: Eukaryota > Metazoa > Chordata > Actinopteri > Salmoniformes > Salmonidae > Oncorhynchus > Oncorhynchus clarkii. The sequence continues at coordinate 48,426,336 of NC_092170.1, read as the reverse complement.
TGTAGACTAGAGGATAGCTGTATAGACTAGAGGAGAGCTGTGTAGACTAGAGGAGAGCTGTGTAGACTTAAGGAGAGCTGTGTAGACTAGAGGAGAGATGTGTAGACTAGATGAGATCTGTATAGACTAGAGGAGAGATGTGTAGACTAGAGGAGAGGAGAGGAGAGCTGTGCACAGGAGAGGAGAGCTGTTTAGACTAGAGGAGAGCTGTGTAGACTAGAGGAGAGCTGTGTATAGAAGAGGAGAGCTGAATAGACTAGAGCAGAGCTGTATAGACTAGAGGAGAGCTGTGTAGACTAGAGAAGAGCTGTGTAGACTAGAGGAGAGCTGTGTAAACTAGAGGAGAGCTGTATAGACTAGAGGAGAGCTGTATAGACTAGAGGAGAGCTGTGTAGACTAGAGGAGAGCTGTGTAGACTATATGAGAGCTGTATAGATTAGAGGAGAGCTGTGTAGACTAGAGGAGAGCTGTGTAGACTAGCTGAGAGCTGAGTAGACTAGAGGAGAGCTGTGTAGACTAGATGAGAGCTGTGTAGACTAGAGGAGAGCTGTGTAGACTAGATGAGAGCTGTGTAGACTAGAGGAGAGCTGTATAGAGGGGAGCTGTTTAGACTAGAGGAGAGCTGTGTAGACTAGAGGAGAGCTGTGTAGACTAGAGGAGAGCTGTGTAGACTAGATTAGAGCTGTATAGACTAGAGGAGAGCTGTGTAGACTAGAGGAGAGCTGTGTAGACTAGAGGAGAGCTGAGTAGACAAGATGAGAGCTGTTTAGACTAGATAATAGCTGTGTAGTGGGGAGCTGTGTAGACTAGAGTAGAGCTGTGTAGACTAGAGGAGAGCTGTGCAGACTAGAGAAGAGCTGTATAGAGGGGAGCTGTGTAGACTAGAGGAGAGCTGTGTAGACTAGAGGAAAGCTGTATAGACTAGAGGAGAGCTGTATAGACTAGAGGAGAGCTGTATAGACTAGAGGAGAGCTGTGTAGACTAGAGGAGAGCTGTGTAGACTATATGAGAGCTGTATAGATTAGAGGAGAGCTGTGTAGACTAGAGGAGAGCTGTGTAGACTAGCTGAGAGCTGAGTAGACTAGAGGAGAGCTGTGTAGACTAGATGAGAGCTGTGTAGACTAGAGGAGAGCTGTGTAGACTAGATGAGAGCTGTGTAGACTAGAGGAGAGCTGTATAGAGGGGAGCTGTTTAGACTAGAGGAGAGCTGTGTAGACTAGAGGAGAGCTGTGTAGACTAGAGGAGAGCTGTGTAGACTAGAGGAGAGCTGTATAGACTAGAATAGAGCTGTATAGACTAGAGGAGAGCTGTGTAGACTAGAGGAGAGCTGTGTAGACTAGAGGAGAGCTGTATAGACTAGAGGAGAGCTGTGTAGACTGGAGGAGAGCTGTGTAGACTAGAGGAGAGCTGTGTAGAGGGGAACTGTGTAGACTAGAGGAGAGCTGTGTAGACTAGAGGAGAGCTGTGAAGACTAGAGGAGAGGAGAGGAGAGGAGAGGAGAGGAGAGGAGAGGAGAGGAGAGGAGAGCTTTGTAGACTAGAGGATAGCTGTATAGACAAGAGGAGAGCTGTGTAGACTAGAGGAGAGCTGTGTAGACTTAAGGAGAGCTGTGTAGACTAGAGGAGAGATGTGTAGACTAGATGAGATCTGTATAGACTAGAGGAGAGATGTGTAGACTAGAGGAGAGGAGAGGTGAGCTGTGCACAGGAGAGGAGAGCTGTTTAGACTAGAGGAGAGCTGTGTAGACTAGAGGAGAGCTGTGTATAGAAGAGGAGAGCTGAATAGACTAGAGCAGAGCTGTATAGACTAGAGGAGAGCTGTGTAGACTAGAGAAGAGCTGTGTAGACTAGAGGAGAGCTGTGTAAACTAGAGGAGAGCTGTATAGACTAGAGGAGAGCTGTATAGACTAGAGGAGAGCTGTGTAGACTAGAGGAGAGCTGTGTAGACTATATGAGAGCTGTATAGATTAGAGGAGAGCTGTGTAGACTAGAGGAGAGCTGTGTAGACTAGCTGAGAGCTGAGTAGACTAGATGAGAGCTGTGTAGACTAGATGAGAGCTGTGTAGACTAGAGGAGAGCTGTGTAGACTAGATGAGAGCTGTGTAGACTAGAGGAGAGCTGTATAGAGGGGAGCTGTTTAGACTAGAGGAGAGCTGTGTAGACTAGAGGAGAGCTGTGTAGACTAGAGGAGAGCTGTGTAGACTAGATTAGAGCTGTATAGACTAGAGGAGAGCTGTGTAGACTAGAGGAGAGCTGTGTAGACTAGAGGAGAGCTGAGTAGACAAGATGAGAGCTGTTTAGACTAGATAATAGCTGTGTAGTGGGGAGCTGTGTAGACTAGAGTAGAGCTGTGTAGACTAGAGGAGAGCTGTGCAGACTAGAGAAGAGCTGTATAGAGGGGAGCTGTGTAGACTAGAGGAGAGCTGTGTAGACTAGAGGAAAGCTGTATAGACTAGAGGAGAGCTGTATAGACTAGAGGAGAGCTGTATAGACTAGAGGAGAGCTGTGTAGACTAGAGGAGAGCTGTGTAGACTATATGAGAGCTGTATAGATTAGAGGAGAGCTGTGTAGACTAGAGGAGAGCTGTGTATACTAGCTGAGAGCTGAGTAGACTAGAGGAGAGCTGTGTAGACTAGATGAGAGCTGTGTAGACTAGAGGAGAGCTGTGTAGACTAGATGAGAGCTGTGTAGACTAGAGGAGAGCTGTATAGAGGGGAGCTGTTTAGACTAGAGGAGAGCTGTGTAGACTAGAGGAGAGCTGTGTAGACTAGAGGAGAGCTGTGTAGACTAGATTAGAGCTGTATAGACTAGAGGAGAGCTGTGTAGACTAGAGGAGAGCTGTGTAGACTAGAGGAGAGCTGAGTAGACAAGATGAGAGCTGTGTAGACTAGATAATAGCTGTGTAGTGGGGAGCTGTGTAGACTAGAGTAGAGCTGTGTAGACTAGAGGAGAGCTGTGCAGACTAGAGAAGAGCTGTATAGAGGGGAGCTGTGTAGACTAGAGGAGAGCTGTGTAGACTAGAGGAAAGCTGTATAGACTAGAGGAGAGCTGTGTAGACTAGAGGAGAGCTGTATAGACTAGAATAGAGCTGTAGAGGAGAGCTGTGAAGACTAGAGGAGAGGAGAGGAGAGGAGAGGAGAGGAGATGAGAGGAGAGCTGTGTAGACTAGAGGAGAGGAGGGGAGAGCTGTGTAGACTAGAGGAGAGCTGTGTAGACTAGAGGAGAGCTGTGTAGACTAGAGGAGAGCTGTGTAGACTAGATGAGATCTGTATAGACTAGAGGAGAGCTGTGTAGACTAGAGGAGAGGAGGGGAGAGCTGTATAGACTAGAGGAGAGCTGTGTAGACTAGAGGAGAGCTGTTTAGACTAGAGGAGAGCTGTATAGACTAGATGAGAGCTGTGTAGACTAGAGGAGAGCTGTGTAGAGAAGAGGAGAGCTGAATAGACTAGAGCAGAGCTGTATAGACTAGATGAGAGCTCTGTAGACTAGAGAAGAGCTGTGTAGAGGGGAGCTGTGTAGACTAGAGGAGAGCTGTGTAGACTAGAGGAGAGCTGTGTAGACTAGAGGAGAGCTGTATAGACTAGAGGAGAGCTGTATAGACTAGAGAAGAGCTGTGTAGACTAGAGGAGAGCTGTGTAGACTATATGAGAGCTGTATAGATTAGAGGAGAGCTGTGTAGACTAGAGGAGAGCTGTGTAGACTAGATGAGAGCTGAGTAGACTAGAGGAGAGCTGTGTAGACTAGATGAGAGCTGTGTAGACTAGAGGAAAGCTGTGTAGACTATATGAGAGCTGTGCAGACTAGACGAGAGCTGTATAGACTAGAGGAGAGCTGTGTAGACTAGAGGAGAGCTGTGTAGACTAGAGGAGAGCTGAGTAGACTAGAGGAGAGCTGTGTAGACTAGATGATAGCTGTGTAGAGGGGAGCTGTGTAGACTAGAGGAGAGCTGTGTAGACTAGAGGAGAGCTGTGCAGACTAGAGGAGAGCTGTATAGAGGGGAGCTGTGTAGACTAGAGGAGAGCTGTGTAGACTAGAGGAGAGCTGTGTAGACTAGAGGAGAGCTGTGTAGACTATCTTAGAGCTGTATAGACTAGAGGAGAGCTGTGTAGACTAGAGGAGAGCTGTGTAGACTAGAGGAGAGCTGAGTAGACTAGAGGAGAGCTGTGTAGACTAGAGGAGAGCTGTGTAGACTAGAGGAGAGCTGTATAGACTAGAGGAGAGCTGTGTAGACTAGAGGAGAGCTGTGTAGACTAGAGAAGAGCTGTGTAGAGGGGAGCTGTGTAGACTAGAGGAGAGCTGTGTAGACTAGAGGAGAGGAGAGGAGAGCTGTGTAGACTAGAGGAGAGCTGTTTAGACAAGAGGAGAGCTGTGTAGACTAGAGGAGAGGAGAGGAGAGCTGTGTAGACTAGAGGAGAGCTGTGTAGACTAGAGGAGAGCTGTGTAGACTAGAGGAGAGGAGAGGAGAGCTGTGTATACTAGATGAGAGCTGTATAGACTAGAGGAGAGCTGTATAGACTAGAGGAGAGCTATGTAGACTAGAGGAGAGCTGTATAGACCAGAATAGAGCTGTATAGACTAGAGGAGAGCTGTGTAGACTAGAGGAGAGCTGTGTAGACTAGAGGAGAGGAGAGGAGAGCTGTATAGACTAGAGGAGAGCTGTGTAGACTAGAGGAGATCTGTGTAGACTAGAGGAGAGCTGTGTAGACAAGAGGAGAGGAGTGGAGAGCTGTGTAGACTAGAGGATAGCTGTATAGACAAGAGGAGAGCTGTGTAGACAAGAGGAGAGCTGTGTAGACTAGAGGAGAGGAGAGGAGGGCTGTGTAGACTAGAGGAGAGCTGTATAGACTAGAATAGAGCTGTATAGACTAGAGGAGAGCTGGGTAGACTAGAGGAGAGCTGTGTAGACTAGAGGAGAGCTGTATAGACTAGAGGAGAGCTGTGTAGACTGGAGGAGAGCTGTGTAGACTAGAGGAGAGCTGTGTAGAGGGGAACTGTGTACACTAGAGGAGAGCTGTGTAGACTAGAGGAGAGCTGTGTAGACTAGAGGAGAGCTGTGAAGACTAGAGGAGAGGAGAGGAGAGGAGAGGAGAGGAGAGGAGAGGAGAGGAGAGGAGAGGAGAGGAGAGCTGTGTAGACTAGAGGATAGCTGTATAGACAAGAGGAGAGCTGTGTAGACTAGAGGAGAGGAGAGGAGAGCTGTGTAGACTAGAGGAGAGCTGTATAGACTAGAGGAGAGATGTGTAGACTAGAGGAGAGGAGAGGAGAGCTGTGCACAGGAGAGGAGAGCTGTTTAGACTAGAGGAGAGCTGTGTAGACTAGAGGAGAGCTGTGCATAGAAGAGGAGAGCTGAATAGACTAGAGCAGAGCTGTATAGACTAGAGGAGAGCTGTGTAGACTAGAGAAGAGCTGTGTAGACAAGAGGAGAGGAGAGGAGAGCTGTGTAGACTGGAGGATAGCTGTATAGACAAGAGGAGAGCTGTGTAGACTAGAGGAGAGCTGTGTAGACTAGAGGAGAGGAGAGGAGAGCTGTGTAGACTAGAGGAGAGCTGTATAGACTAGAGGAGAGCTGTATAGACTAGAGGAGAGCTGTGTAGACTAGAGGAGAGCTGTATAGACTAGAATAGAGCTGTAGAGACAAGAGGAGAGCTGTGTAGACTAGAGGAGAGCTGTGTAGACTAGAGGAGAGCTGTATAGTCTAGAGGAGAGCTGTGTAGACTGGAGGAGAGCTCTGTAGACCAGAGGAGAGCTGTGTAGAGGGGAACTGTGTAGACTAGAGGAGAGCTGTGTAGACTAGAGGAGAGCTGTGAAGACTAGAGGAGAGGAGAGGAGAGGAGAGGAGAGGAGAGGAGAGGAGAGGAGAGGAGAGGAGAGGAGAGCTTTGTAGACTAGAGGATAGCTGTATAGACAAGAGGAGAGCTGTGTAGACTAGAGGAGAGCTGTGTAGACTTAAGGAGAGCTGTGTAGACTAGGGGAGAGCTGTGTAGACTAGATGAGATCTGTATAGACTAGAGGAGAGATGTGTAGACTAGAGGAGAGGAGAGGAGAGGAGAGCTGTGCACAGGAGAGGAGAGCTGTTTAGACTAGAGGAGAGCTGTGTATAGAAGAGGAGAGCTGAATAGCCTAGAGCAGAGCTGTATAGACTAGAGGAGAGCTGTGTAGACTAGAGAAGAGCTGTGTAGAGGGGAGCTGTGTAGACTATAGGAGAGCTGCATAGACAAGAGGAGAGCTGTGTAGACTAGAGGAGAGGAGAGGAGAGCTGTGTAGACTAGAGGAGAGCTGTGTAGACTAGAGGAGAGCTGTGTAGACTAGAGGAGAGCTGTGTAGACTAGAGGAGAGGAGAGGAGAGCTGTGTAGACTAGATGAGAGCTGTATAGACTAGAGGAGAGCTGTATAGACTAGAGGAGAGCTATGTAGACTAGAGGAGAGCTGTATAGACCAGAATAGAGCTGTATAGACTAGAGGAGAGCTGTGTAGACTAGAGGAGAGCTGTGTAGACTAGAGGAGAGGAGAAGAGAGCTCTATAGACTAGAGGAGAGCTGTGTAGACTAGAGGAGAGCTGTGTAGACTAGAGGAGAGCTGTGTAGACAAGAGGAGAGGAGAGGAGAGCTGTGTAGACTAGAGGATAGCTGTATAGACAAGAGGAGAGCTGTGTAGACTAGAGGAGAGCTGTGTAGACTAGAGGAGAGGAGAGGAGAGCTGTGTAGACTAGAGGAGAGCTGTATAGACTAGAATAGAGCTGTATAGACTAGAGGATAGCTGTGTAGACTAGAGGAGAGCTGTGTAGACTAGAGGAGAGCTGTATAGACTAGAGGAGAGCTGTGTAGACTGGAGGAGAGCTGTGTAGACTAGAGGAGAGCTGTGTAGAGGGGAACTGTGTACACTAGAGGAGAGCTGTGTAGACTAGAGGAGAGCTGTGTAGACTAGAGGAGAGCTGTGAAGACTAGAGGAGAGGAGAGGAGAGGAGAGGAGAGGAGAGCTGTGTAGACTAGAGGATAGCTGTATAGACTAGAGGATAGCTGTATAGACAAGAGGAGAGCTGTGTAGACTAGAGGAGAGCTGTGTAGACTTAAGGAGAGCTGTGTAGACTAGAGGAGAGCTGTGTAGACTAGATGAGATCTGTATAGACTAGAGGAGAGATGTGTAGACTAGAGGAGAGGAGAGGAGAGCTGTGCACAGGAGAGGAGAGCTGTTTAGACTAGATGAGAGCTGTGTAGACTAGAGGAGAGCTGTGTATAGAAGAGGAGAGCTGAATAGACTAGAGCAGAGCTGTATAGACTAGAGGAGAGCTGTGTAGACTAGAGAAGAGCTGTGTAGACTAGAGGAGAGCTGTGTAGACTAGAGGAGAGCTGTATAGACTAGAGGAGAGCTGTATAGACTAGAGGAGAGCTGTGTAGACTAGAGGAGAGCTGTGTAGACTATATGAGAGCTGTATAGATTAGAGGAGAGCTGTGTAGACTAGAGGAGAGCTGTGTAGACTAGCTGAGAGCTGAGTAGACTAGAGGAGAGCTGTGTAGACTAGATGAGAGCTGTGTAGACTAGAGGAGAGCTGTGTAGACTAGATGAGAGCTGTGTAGACTAGAGGAGAGCTGTATAGAGGGGAGCTGTTTAGACTAGAGGAGAGCTGTGTAGACTAGAGGAGAGCTGTGTAGACTAGAGCAGAGCTGTGTAGACTAGATTAGAGCTGTATAGACTAGAGGAGAGCTGTGTAGACTAGAGGAGAGCTGTGTAGAGTAGAGGAGAGCTGAGTAGACAAGATGAGAGCTGTGTAGACTAGATAATAGCTGTGTAGTGGGGAGCTGTGTAGACTAGAGTAGAGCTGTGTAGACTAGAGGAGAGCTGTGCAGACTAGAGAAGAGCTGTATAGAGGGGAGCTGTGTAGACTAGAGGAAAGCTGTGTAGACTAGAGGAGAGCTGTGTAGACTAGAGGAGAGCTGTGTAGACTAGAATAGAGCTGTATAGACTAGAGGAGAGCTGTGTAGACTAGAGGAGAGCTGTGTAGACTAGAGGAGAGCTGAGTAGACTAGAGGAGAGCTGTGTAGACTAGAGGAGAGCTGTGTAGATTAGAGAAGAGCTGTGTAGAGGGGAGCTGTGTAGACTAGAGGAGAGCTGTGTAGACTAGAGGAGACCTGTGTAGACTAGAGGAGAGCTGTATAGAGGGGAGCTGTGTAGACTAGAGGAGAGCTGTTTAGACTAGAGGAGAGCTGTGTAGACTAGAGGAGAGCTGTGTAGACTAAATTAGAGCTGTATAGACTAGAGGAGAGCTGTGTAGACTAGAGGAGAGCTGTGTAGACTAGAGGAGAGCTGAGTAGACTAGAGGAGAGCTGTGTAGACTAGAGGAGAGCTGTGTAGACTAGAGAAGAGCTGTGTAGAGGGGAGCTGTGTAGACTAGAGGAGAGCTGTGTAGACTAGAGGAGAGCTGTATAGACTAGAGGAGAGCTGTATATACTAGAGGAGAGCTGTATAGACTAGAGGAGAGCTGTGTAGACTAGAGGAGAGCTGTGTAGACTATATGAGAGCTGCATAGACTAGAGGAGAGCTGTGTAGACTAGAGGAGAGCTGTGTAGACTAGATGAGAGCTGAGTAGACTAGAGGAGAGCTGTGTGGACTAGATGAGAGCTGTGTAGACTAGAGGAGAGCTGTGTAGACTAGAGGAGGGCTGTATAGACAAGAGGAGAGCTGTGTAGATTAGAAGAGAGCTGTGTAGACTAGAGGAGAGCTGTGTAGAGGGGAGCTGTGTAGACTAGAGGAGAGCTGTGTAGACTAGAGGAGAGCTGTGTAGACTAGAGGAGACCTGTGTAGACTAGAGGAGAGCTGTATAGACTAGAGGAGAGCTGTGTAGACTAGAGGAGAGCTGCATAGACTAGAGGAGAGCTGTGTAGACTAGAAGAGAGCTGTGTAGAGTAGAGGAGAGCTGAATAGACTAGAGGAGAGCTGTATAGACTAGAGGAGAGCTGTGTAGACTAGAGGAAATGAGAGCTGTGTAGACTAGATGAGAGCTGTGTAGACTAGAGGAGAGCTGTATAGACTAGAGGAGATCTGTATAGACTAGAGGAGAGCTGTGTAGACTAGAGGAGAGGAGAGGAGAGCTGTATAGACTAGAGGAGAGCTGTGTAGACTAGAGGAGAGCTGTGTAGACAATAAGAGAGCTGTGTAGAATAGAGGAGAGCTGTGTAGACTAGAGGTGAGCTGTATAAACTAGAGGAGAGCTGTGTAGACTAGAGGAGATCTGTGTAGACTAGAGGAGAGCTGTGTAGACAAGAGGAGAGCTGTGTAGAATAGAGGAGAGCTGTGTAGACTAGAGGTGAGCTGTATAGACTAGAGGAGAGCTGTGTAGACTAGAGGAGATCTGTATAGACTAGAGGAGAGCTGTATAGACTAGAGGAGAGCTGTGTAGAATAGAGGAGAGCTGTGTAGACTAGAGGTGAGCTGTATAGACTAGAGGAGAGATGTGTAGACTAGAGGTGAGCTGTATAGACTAGAGGAGAGCTGTGTAGACTAGAGGAGAGCTGTATAGACTAGAAGAGAGCTGTGTAGAATAGAGGAGAGCTGTGTAGACTAGAGGTGAGCTGTATAGACTAGAGGAGAGCTGTGTAGACTAGAGGTGAGCTGTATAGACAAGAGGAGAGCTGTGTGGACTAGAGGAGAGCTGTGTAGACTAGAGGAGAGGAGAGGAGAGCTGTGTAGACTAGAGGATAGCTGTATAGACTAGAGGAGAGCTGTATAGACTAGAGGAGAGCTGTGTAGACTAGAGGAGAGCTGTATAGACTAGAATAGAGCTGTATAGACTAGAGGAGAGCTGTGTAGACTAGAGGAGAGCTGTGTAGGCTAGAGGAGAGCTGTATAGACTAGAGGACATCTGTGTAGACTGGAGGAGAGCTGTGTAGACTAGAGGAGAGCTGTGTAGAGGGGAACTGTGTAGACTAGAGGAGAGCTGTGTAGACTAGAGGAGAGCTGTGTAGACTAGAGGAGAGCTGTGAAGACTAGATGAGAGGAGAGGAGAGGAGAGGAGAGGAGAGGAGAGGAGACTAGAGGAGAGGAGAGCTGTGTAGACTAGCTGAGAGCTGTGTAGACTAGAGGAGAGCTGTGTAGACTAGAGGAGATCTGTATAGACTAGAGGAGAGCTGTGTAGACTAGAGGAGAGTAGAGAAGAGCTATGCACATGAGAGGAGAGCTGGTTAGACTAGAGGAGAGCTGTGTAGACTAGAGGAGAGCTGTATAGACTAGAGGAGAGCTGTGTAGACTAGAAGAAAGCTGTGTAGAGTAGAGGAGAGCTGAATAGACTAGAGGGAGCTGTATAGACTAGAGGAGAGCTGTGTAGACTAGAGGAAAGGAGAGCTGTGTAGACTAGAGGAGAGCTGTGTAGACTAGAGGAGAGCTGTGTAGACTAGAGGAGAGCTGTATAGACTAGAGGAGATCTGTATAGACTAGAGGAGAGCTGTGTAGACTAGAGGATAGGAGAGGAGAGCTGTATAGACTAGAGGAAAGCTGTGTAGACTAGAGGAGAGCTCTGTAGACAAGAGGAGAGCTGTGTAGAATAGAGGAGAGCTGTGTAGACTAGAGGTGAGCTGTATAGACTAGAGGAGAGCTGTGTAGACTAGAGGAGATCTGTGTAGACTAGAGGAGAGCTGTGTAGACAAGTGGAGAGCTGTGTAGAATAGAGGAGAGCTGTGTAGACTAGAGGAGAGCTGTATAGACTAGAGGAGAGCTGTGTAGACTAGAAGAGAGCTGTTTAGAGTAGAGGAGAGCTGCATAGACTAGAGGAGAGCTGTATAGACTAGAGGAGAGCTGTGTAGACTAGAGGAAAGGAGAGCTGTGTAGACTAGAGGAGAGCTGTGTAGACTAGAGGAGAGCTGTGTAGACTAGAGGAGAGCTGTATAGACTAGAGGAGATCTGTATAGACTAGAGGAGAGCTGTGTAGACTAGAGGAGAGGAGAGGAGAGCTGTATAGACTAGAAGAGAGCTGTGTAGACTAGAGGAGAGCTGTGTAGACAAGAGGAGAGCTGTGTAGAATAGAGGAGAGCTGTGTAGACTAGAGGTGAGCTGTATAGACTAGAGGAGAGCTGTGTAGACTAGAGGAGATCTGTGTAGACCAGAGGAGAGCTGTGTAGACAAGAGGAGAGCTGTGTAGAATAGAGGAGAGCTGTGTAGACTAGAGGTGAGCTGTATAGACTAGAGGAGAGCTGTGTAGACTAGAGGTGAGCTGTATAGACAAGTGGAGAGCTGTGTAGAATAGAGGAGAGCTGTGTAGACTAGAGGTGAGCTGTATAGACTAGAGGAGAGCTGTATAGACTAGAGGAGATCTGTATAGACTAGAGGAGAGCTGTGTAGACTAGAGGAGAGGAGAGGAGAGCTGTATAGACTAGAGGAGAGCTGTGTAGACTAGAGGAGAGCTGTATAGACTAGAGGAGAGCTGTGTAGAATAGAGGAGAGCTGTGTAGACTAGAGGTGAGCTGTATAGACTAGAGGAGAGCTGTGTAGACTATAGGAGAGGAGAGGAGAGGAGAGCTGTGTAGACTAGAGGAGAGGAGAGGAGAGCTGTGTAGACTAGAGGAGAGCTCTTGTAGACTAGAGGAGAGCTGTGTAGACTAGATGAGTGCTCTGTAGACTAGAGGAGATCAGTATAGACTAGAGGAGATCTGTGAAGACTAGAGGAGAGCTGTGTAGACTAGACGAGAGCTGTGTACACTAGAGGAGAGCTGTGTAGACTAGAGGAGAACTGTGTAGACTAGAGGAGAGCTGTATAGACTAGAGAGGGGCTGTATAGACTAGAGGAGAGGAGAGGAGAGGAGAGGAGAGCTGTGAAGACTAGAGGAGAGCTGTGTAGACTAGACGAGAGCTGTGTACACTAGAGGAGAGCTGTGTAGACTAGAGGAGAACTGTGTAGACTAGAGGAGAGCTGTATAGACTAGAGAGGGGCTGTATAGACTAGAGGAGAGGAGAGGAGAGGAGAGGAGAGGAGAGGAGAGGAGAGCTGTGTAGACTAGAGGAGAGGAGAGGAGAGCTGTGTAGACTAGAGGAGAGCTGTGTAGACTAGAGGAGAGCTATGTAGACTAGATGAGAGCTGTGTAGACTAGAGGAGAGCAGTAAAGACAAGAGGAGAGCTGTGTAGACTAGATGAGAGCTGTGTAGACTAGAGGAGAGCTGTGTAGACTAGAGGAGAGCTGTATAGACAAGAGGAGAGCTGTGTAGACTACAGGAGAGCTGTATAGACTAGACGAGAGCTGTGTAGACTAGAGGAGAGCTGTGTAGACTAGAGGAGAGGAGAGGAGAGGAGAGGAGAGGAGAGGAGAGGAGAGGAGAGGAGAGGAGAGGAGAGGAGAGCTGTGTAGACTAGAGGAGAGGAGAGGAGAGCTGTGTAGACTAGAGGAGAGCTGTGTAGACTAGAGGAGAACTGTGTAGACTAGAGGAGAGCTGTATAGACTAGAGGAGAGCTGTGTAGACTAGAGGAGAGCTATGTAGACTAGATGAGAGCTGTGTAGACTAGAGGAGAGCTGTGTAGACTAGAGGAGAGCTGTGTAGACTAGAGGAGAGGAGAGGAGAGCTGTGTAGACTAGAGGAGAGCTGTTTAGACTAGAGGAGAGCTGTATAGACTAGAGGAGAGGAGAGGAGAGGATAGGAGAGGAGAGGAGAGGAGAGGAGAGGAGAGGAGAGGAGAGGAGAGGAGAGCTGTGTAGACTAGAGGAGAGCTGTGTAGACTAGAGGAGAACTGTGTAGACTAGAGGAGAGCTGTATAGACTAGAGGAGAGCTGTGTAGAATAGAGGAGAGCTATGTAGACTAGATGAGAGCTGTGTAGACTAGAGGAGAGCTGTGTAGACTAGAGGAGAGCTGTATAGACAAGAGGAGAGCTGTGTAGATTAGAGGAGAGCTGTGTAGACTAGAGGAGAGCTGTGTAGACTAGAGGAGACCTGTGTAGACTAGAGGAGAGCTGTATAGACTAGAGGAGAGCTGTGTAGACTAGAGGAGAGCTGTGTAGTCTAGAGGAGAGCTGTGCAGACTAGAGGAGAGCTGTGTAGATTAGAGGAGAGGAGAGAAGAGCTGTGTAGACTAGAGGAGAGCTGTATAGACTAGAGGAGAGCTGTGTAGACTAGAGGAGAGGAGAGGAGAGCTGTGTAGACTAGAGGAGAGCTGTATAGACAAGAGGAGAGCTGTGTAGACTAGAGGAGAGGAGAGCTGTGTAGACTAGAGGAGTGCTGTGTAGTCTAGAGGAGAGCTGTGTAGACTAGAGGAGAGGAGAGGAGAGCTGTGTAGACTAGAGGATAGCTGTATAGACTAGAGGAGAGCTGTAAAGACTAGATGAGAGCTGTGTAGACTAGAGGAGAGCTCTATAGACTAGAGGAGAGCTGTATAGACTAGAGGAGAGCTGTGTAGACTAGAGGAGAGCTGTGTAGACTAGAGGAGAGCTGTGTAGACTAGAGGAGAGGAGAGGAGAGCTGTATAGACTAGAGGAGAGCTGTATAGACTAGAGGAGAGCTGTGTAGACTAGAGGAGAGCTGTGTAGACTAGAGGAGAGGAGAGGAGAGCTGTGTAGACTAGAGGAAAGCTTTATAGACTAGAGGAGAGCTGTATAGACTAGAGGAGAGCTGTGTAGACCAGAGGAGAGCTGTATAGACTGGAATAGAGCTGTATAGACTAGAGGAGAGCTGTGTAGACTAGAGGAGAGCTGTGTAGACTAGAGGAGAGCTGTATAGACTAGAGGAGAGCTGTGTAGACTGGAGGAGAGCTGTGTAGACTAGAGGAGAGCTGTGTAGAGGGGAACTGTGTAGACTAGAGGAGAGCTGTGTAGACTAGAGGAGAGCTGTGTAGACTAGAGGAGAGCTGTGAAGACTAGAGGAGAGGAGAGGAGAGCAGAGCAGAGGAGAGGAGAGGAGAGGAGAGGAGAGCTGTGTAGACTAGAGGAGAGGAGAGCTGTGTAGACTAGAGGAAAGCTGTGTAGACTAGAGGAGAGCTGTGTAGACTAGAGGAGAGCTGTGTAGACTAGAGGAGAGGAGAGGAGAGCTGTGCACAGGAGAGGAGAGCTGTTTAGACTAGAGGAGAGCTGTGTAGACTAGAGGAGAGCTGTATATACTAGAGGAGAGCTGTGTAGAGTAGAGGAGAGCTGAATAGACTAGAGGAGAGCTGTATAGACTAGAGGAGAGCTGTGTAGACTAGAGAAGAGCTCTGTAGACTAGAGGAGAGCTGTATAGACTAGAGGAGATCTGTATAGACTAGAGGAGAGCTGTGTAGACTAGAGGAGAGGAGAGGAGAGCTGTATAGACTAGAGGAGAGCTGTGTAGACTAGAGGAGAGCTGTGTAGACAAGAGGAGAGCTGTGTAGAATAGAGGAGAGCTGTGAAGACTAGAGGTGAGCTGTATAGACTAGAGGAGATCAGTGTAGACTAGAGGAGATCTGTGTAGACTAGAGGAGAGCTGTGTAGACTAGAGGAGAGCTGTTTAGACAAGGGGAGAGCTGTGTAGAATAGAGGAGAGCTGTGTAGACTAGAGGTGAGCTGTATAGACTAGAGGAGAGCTGTGTAGACTAGAGGAGATCTGTATAGACTAGATGAGAGCTGTATAGACTAGAGGAGAGCTGTGTAGAATAGAGGAGAGCTGTGTAGACTAGAGGTGAGCTGTATAGACTAGAGGAGAGCTGTGTAGACTAGAGGTGAGCTGTATAGACTAGAGGAGAGCTGTGTAGACTAGAGGAGAGCTGTATAGACTAGAGGAGAGCTGTGTAGAATAGAGGAGAGCTGTGTAGACTAGATGTGAGCTGTATAGACTAGAGGAGAGCTGTGTAGACTAGAGGTGAGCTGTATAGACAAGAGGAGAGCTGTGTAGACTAGAGGAGAGCTGTGTAGACTAGAGGAGAGGAGAGGAGAGCTGTGTAGACTAGAGGAGAGCTGTATAGACTAGAGGAGAGCTGTGTAGACTAGAGGAGAGCTGTGTAGACTAGAGGAGAGGAGAGGAAAGCTGTGTAGACTAGAGGAGAGCTGTATAGACTAGAGGAGAGCTGTGTAGACTAGAGGAGAGCTGTGTAGACTAGAGGAGAGGAGAGGAAAGCTGTGTAGACTAGAGGAGAGCTGTATAGACTAGAGGAGAGCTGTGTAGACTAGAGGAGAGCTGTGTAGACTAGAGGAGAGGAGAGGAAAGCTGTGTAGACTAGAGGAGAGCTGTATAGACTAGAGGAGAGCTGTATAGACTAGAGGAGAGCTGTGTAGA
Organism: Oncorhynchus clarkii lewisi; assembly: GCF_045791955.1. Taxonomy (NCBI): domain Eukaryota; kingdom Metazoa; phylum Chordata; class Actinopteri; order Salmoniformes; family Salmonidae; genus Oncorhynchus; species Oncorhynchus clarkii. Next base: position 48,411,142 of record NC_092170.1, on the reverse strand, counting down.
CTAGAGGAGAGCTGTATAGACTAGAGGAGAGCTGTGTAGACTAGAGGAGAGCTGTGTAGACTAGAGGAGAGGAGAGGAAAGCTGTGTAGACTAGAGGAGAGCTGTATAGACTAGAGGAGAGCTGTATAGACTAGAGGAGAGCTGTGTAGACTAGAGGAGAGCTGTATAGACTAGAGGAGAGCTGTGTAGAATAGAGGAGAGCTGTGTAGACTAGATGTGAGCTGTATAGACTAGAGGAGAGCTGTGTAGACTAGAGGTGAGCTGTATAGACAAGAGGAGAGCTGTGTAGACTAGAGGAGAGCTGTGTAGACTAGAGGAGAGGAGAGCTGTGTAGACTAGAGGAGAGCTGTGTAGACTAGAGGAGAGCTGTATAGACTAGAGGAGAGCTGTGTAGACTGGAGGAGAGCTGTGTAGACTAGAGGAGAGCTGTGTAGAGGGGAACTGTGTAGACTAGAGGAGAGCTGTGTAGACTAGAGGAGAGCTGTGTAGACTAGAGGAGAGCTGTGAAGACTAGAGGAGAGGAGAGGAGAGCAGAGCAGAGGAGAGGAGAGGAGAGGAGAGGAGAGCTGTGTAGACTAGAGGAGAGGAGAGCTGTGTAGACTAGAGGAAAGCTGTGTAGACTAGAGGAGAGCTGTGTAGACTAGAGGAGAGCTGTGTAGACTAGAGGAGAGGAGAGGAGAGCTGTGCACAGGAGAGGAGAGCTGTTTAGACTAGAGGAGAGCTGTGTAGACTAGAGGAGAGCTGTATATACTAGAGGAGAGCTGTGTAGAGTAGAGGAGAGCTGAATAGACTAGAGGAGAGCTGTATAGACTAGAGGAGAGCTGTGTAGACTAGAGAAGAGCTCTGTAGACTAGAGGAGAGCTGTATAGACTAGAGGAGATCTGTATAGACTAGAGGAGAGCTGTGTAGACTAGAGGAGAGGAGAGGAGAGCTGTATAGACTAGAGGAGAGCTGTGTAGACTAGAGGAGAGCTGTGTAGACAAGAGGAGAGCTGTGTAGAATAGAGGAGAGCTGTGAAGACTAGAGGTGAGCTGTATAGACTAGAGGAGATCAGTGTAGACTAGAGGAGATCTGTGTAGACTAGAGGAGAGCTGTGTAGACTAGAGGAGAGCTGTTTAGACAAGAGGAGAGCTGTGTAGAATAGAGGAGAGCTGTGTAGACTAGAGGTGAGCTGTATAGACTAGAGGAGAGCTGTGTAGACTAGAGGAGATCTGTATAGACTAGATGAGAGCTGTATAGACTAGAGGAGAGCTGTTTAGAATAGAGGAGAGCTGTGTAGACTAGAGGTGAGCTGTATAGACTAGAGGAGAGCTGTGTAGACTAGAGGTGAGCTGTATAGACTAGAGGAGAGCTGTGTAGACTAGAGGAGAGCTGTATAGACTAGAGGAGAGCTGTGTAGAATAGAGGAGAGCTGTGTAGACTAGATGTGAGCTGTATAGACTAGAGGAGAGCTGTGTAGACTAGAGGTGAGCTGTATAGACAAGAGGAGAGCTGTGTAGACTAGAGGAGAGCTGTGTAGACTAGAGGAGAGGAGAGGAGAGCTGTGTAGACTAGAGGAGAGCTGTATAGACTAGAGGAGAGCTGTGTAGACTAGAGGAGAGCTGTGTAGACTAGAGGAGAGGAGAGGAAAGCTGTGTAGACTAGAGGAGAGCTGTATAGACTAGAGGAGAGCTGTATAGACTAGAGGAGAGCTGTGTAGACTAGAGGAGAGCTGTATAGACTAGAGGAGAGCTGTGTAGAATAGAGGAGAGCTGTGTAGACTAGATGTGAGCTGTATAGACTAGAGGAGAGCTGTGTAGACTAGAGGTGAGCTGTATAGACAAGAGGAGAGCTGTGTAGACTAGAGGAGAGCTGTGTAGACTAGAGGAGAGGAGAGCTGTGTAGACTAGAGGAGAGCTGTATAGACTAGAGGAGAGCTGTGTAGACTAGAGGAGAGCTGTGTAGACTAGAGGAGAGGAGAGGAGAGGAGAGGAGAGGAGAGGAGAGGAGAGGAGAGCTGTGTAGACTAGAGGAGAGGAGAGGAGAGCTGTGTAGACTAGAGGAGAGCTGTGTAGACTAGAGGAGAACTGTGTAGACTAGAGGAGAGCTGTATAGACTAGAATAGAGCTGTATAGACTAGAGGAGAGCTGTGTAGACTAGAGGAGAGCTGTGTAGACTAGAGGAGAGCTGTCTAGACTAGAGGAGAGCTGTGTAGACTGGAGGAGAGCTGTGTAGACTAGAGGAGAGCTGTGTAGAGGGGAACTGTGTAGACTAGAGGAGAGCTGTGTAGACTAGAGGAGAGCTGTGTAGACTAGAGGAGAGCTGTGAAGACTAGAGGAGAGGAGAGGAGAGCAGAGGAGAGGAGAGGAGTGGAGAGGAGATGAGAGGAGAGCTGTGTAGACTAGAGGAGAGGAGAGCTGTGTAGACTAGAGGAAAGCTGTGTAGACTAGAGGAGAGCTGTGTAGACTAGAGGAGAGCTGTGTAGACTAGAGGAGAGGAGAGGAGAGCTGTGCACAGGAGAGGAGAGCTGTTTAGACTAGAGGAGAGCTGTGTAGACTAGAGGAGAGCTGTATATACTAGAGGAGAGCTGTGTAGAGTAGAGGAGAGCTGAATAGACTAGAGGAGAGCTGTATAGACTAGAGGAGAGCTGTGTAGACTAGAGAAGAGCTCTGTAGACTAGAGGAGAGCTGTATAGACTAGAGGAGATCTGTATAGACTAGAGGAGAGCTGTGTAGACTAGAGGAGAGGAGAGGAGAGCTGTATAGACTAGAGGAGAGCTGTGTAGACTAGAGGAGAGCTGTGTAGACAAGAGGAGAGCTGTGTAGAATAGAGGAGAGCTGTGAAGACTAGAGGTGAGCTGTATAGACTAGAGGAGATCAGTGTAGACTAGAGGAGATCTGTGTAGACTAGAGGAGAGCTGTGTAGACTAGAGGAGAGCTGTGTAGACTAGAGGTGAGCTGTATAGACTAGAGGAGAGCTGTGTAGACTAGAGGAGAGCTGTGTAGACTAGAGGAGAGCTGTTTAGACAAGAGGAGAGCTGTGTAGAATAGAGGAGAGCTGTGTAGACTAGAGGTGAGCTGTATAGACTAGAGGAGAGCTGTGTAGACTAGAGGAGATCTGTATAGACTAGATGAGAGCTGTATAGACTAGAGGAGAGCTGTGTAGAATAGAGGAGAGCTGTGTAGACTAGAGGTGAGCTGTATAGACTAGAGGAGAGCTGTGTAGACTAGAGGTGAGCTGTATAGACTAGAGGAGAGCTGTGTAGACTAGAGGAGAGCTGTATAGACTAGAGGAGAGCTGTGTAGAATAGAGGAGAGCTGTGTAGACTAGATGTGAGCTGTATAGACTAGAGGAGAGCTGTGTAGACTAGAGGTGAGCTGTATAGACAAGAGGAGAGCTGTGTAGACTAGAGGAGAGCTGTGTAGACTAGAGGAGAGGAGAGGAGAGCTGTGTAGACTAGAGGAGAGCTGTATAGACTAGAGGAGAGCTGTGTAGACTAGAGGAGAGCTGTGTAGACTAGAGGAGAGGAGAGGAAAGCTGTGTAGACTAGAGGAGAGCTGTATAGACTAGAGGAGAGCTGTATAGACTAGAGGAGAGCTGTGTAGACTAGAGGAGAGCTTTATAGACTAGAGGAGAGCTGTGTAGAATAGAGGAGAGCTGTGTAGACTAGATGTGAGCTGTATAGACTAGAGGAGAGCTGTGTAGACTAGAGGTGAGCTGTATAGACAAGAGGAGAGCTGTGTAGACTAGAGGAGAGCTGTGTAGACTAGAGGAGAGGAGAGCTGTGTAGACTAGAGGAGAGCTGTATAGACTAGAGGAGAGCTGTGTAGACTAGAGGAGAGCTGTGTAGACTAGAGGAGAGGAGAGGAGAGGAGAGGAGAGGAGAGGAGAGCTGTGTAGACTAGAGGAGAGGAGAGGAGAGCTGTGTAGACTAGAGGAGAGCTGTGTAGACTAGAGGAGAACTGTGTAGACTAGAGGAGAGCTGTATAGACTAGAATAGAGCTGTATAGACTAGAGGAGAGCTGTGTAGACTAGAGGAGAGCTGTGTAGACTAGAGGAGAGCTGTATAGACTAGAGGAGAGCTGTGTAGACTGGAGGAGAGCTGTGTAGACTAGAGGAGAGCTGTGTAGAGGGGAACTGTGTAGACTAGAGGAGAGCTGTGTAGACTAGAGGAGAGCTGTGTAGACTAGAGGAGAGCTGTGTAGACTAGAGGAGAGGAGAGGAGAGCTGTATAGACTAGAGGAGAGCTGTGTAGACTGGAGGAGAGCTGTGTAGACTAGAGGAGAGCTGTGTAGAGGGGAACTGTGTAGACTAGAGGAGAGCTGTGTAGACTAGAGGAGAGCTGTGTAGACTAGAGGAGAGCTGTGAAGACTAGAGGAGAGGAGAGGAGAGCAGAGCAGAGGAGAGGAGAGGAGAGGAGAGGAGAGGAGAGCTGTGTAGACTAGAGGAGAGGAGAGCTGTGTAGACTAGAGGAAAGCTGTGTAGACTAGAGGAGAGCTGTGTAGACTAGAGGAGAGCTGTGTAGACTAGAGGAGAGGAGAGGAGAGCTGTGCACAGGAGAGGAGAGCTGTTTAGACTAGAGGAGAGCTGTGTAGACTAGAGGAGAGCTGTATATACTAGAGGAGAGCTGTGTAGAGTAGAGGAGAGCTGAATAGACTAGAGGAGAGCTGTATAGACTAGAGGAGAGCTGTGTAGACTAGAGAAGAGCTCTGTAGACTAGAGGAGAGCTGTATAGACTAGAGGAGATCTGTATAGACTAGAGGAGAGCTGTGTAGACTAGAGGAGAGCTGTATAGACTAGAGGAGAGCTGTGTAGACTGGAGGAGAGCTGTGTAGACTAGAGGAGAGCTGTGTAGAGGGGAACTGTGTAGACTAGAGGAGAGCTGTGTAGACTAGAGGAGAGCTGTGTAGACTAGAGGAGAGCTGTGAAGACTAGAGGAGAGGAGAGGAGAGCAGAGCAGAGGAGAGGAGAGGAGAGGAGAGGAGAGGAGAGCTGTGTAGACTAGAGGAGAGGAGAGCTGTGTAGACTAGAGGACAGCTGTGTAGACTAGAGGAGAGCTGTGTAGACTAGAGGAGAGCTGTGTAGACTAGAGGAGAGGAGAGGAGAGCTGTGCACAGGAGAGGAGAGCTGTTTAGACTAGAGGAGAGCTGTGTAGACTAGAGGAGAGCTGTATATACTAGAGGAGAGCTGTGTAGAGTAGAGGAGAGCTGAATAGACTAGAGGAGAGCTGTATAGACTAGAGGAGAGCTGTGTAGACTAGAGAAGAGCTCTGTAGACTAGAGGAGAGCTGTATAGACTAGAGGAGATCTGTATAGACTAGAGGAGAGCTGTGTAGACTAGAGGAGAGGAGAGGAGAGCTGTATAGACTAGAGGAGAGCTGTGTAGACTAGAGGAGAGCTGTGTAGACAAGAGGAGAGCTGTGTAGAATAGAGGAGAGCTGTGAAGACTAGAGGTGAGCTGTATAGACTAGAGGAGATCAGTGTAGACTAGAGGAGATCTGTGTAGACTAGAGGAGAGCTGTGTAGACTAGAGGAGAGCTGTGTAGACTAGAGGTGAGCTGTATAGACTAGAGGAGAGCTGTGTAGACTAGAGGAGAGCTGTGTAGACTAGAGGAGAGCTGTTTAGACAAGAGGAGAGCTGTGTAGAATAGAGGAGAGCTGTGTAGACTAGAGGTGAGCTGTATAGACTAGAGGAGAGCTGTGTAGACTAGAGGAGATCTGTATAGACTAGATGAGAGCTGTATAGACTAGAGGAGAGCTGTGTAGAATAGAGGAGAGCTGTGTAGACTAGAGGTGAGCTGTATAGACTAGAGGAGAGCTGTGTAGACTAGAGGTGAGCTGTATAGACTAGAGGAGAGCTGTGTAGACTAGAGGAGAGCTGTATAGACTAGAGGAGAGCTGTGTAGAATAGAGGAGAGCTGTGTAGACTAGATGTGAGCTGTATAGACTAGAGGAGAGCTGTGTAGACTAGAGGTGAGCTGTATAGACAAGAGGAGAGCTGTGTAGACTAGAGGAGAGCTGTGTAGACTAGAGGAGAGGAGAGGAGAGCTGTGTAGACTAGAGGAGAGCTGTATAGACTAGAGGAGAGCTGTGTAGACTAGAGGAGAGCTGTGTAGACTAGAGGAGAGGAGAGGAAAGCTGTGTAGACTAGAGGAGAGCTGTATAGACTAGAGGAGAGCTGTATAGACTAGAGGAGAGCTGTGTAGACTAGAGGAGAGCTTTATAGACTAGAGGAGAGCTGTGTAGAATAGAGGAGAGCTGTGTAGACTAGATGTGAGCTGTATAGACTAGAGGAGAGCTGTGTAGACTAGAGGTGAGCTGTATAGACAAGAGGAGAGCTGTGTAGACTAGAGGAGAGCTGTGTAGACTAGAGGAGAGGAGAGCTGTGTAGACTAGAGGAGAGCTGTATAGACTAGAGGAGAGCTGTGTAGACTAGAGGAGAGCTGTGTAGACTAGAGGAGAGGAGAGGAGAGGAGAGGAGAGGAGAGGAGAGGAGAGCTGTGTAGACTAGAGGAGAGGAGAGGAGAGCTGTGTAGACTAGAGGAGAGCTGTGTAGACTAGAGGAGAACTGTGTAGACTAGAGGAGAGCTGTATAGACTAGAATAGAGCTGTATAGACTAGAGGAGAGCTGTGTAGACTAGAGGAGAGCTGTGTAGACTAGAGGAGAGCTGTATAGACTAGAGGAGAGCTGTGTAGACTGGAGGAGAGCTGTGTAGACTAGAGGAGAGCTGTGTAGAGGGGAACTGTGTAGACTAGAGGAGAGCTGTGTAGACTAGAGGAGAGCTGTGTAGACTAGAGGAGAGCTGTGTAGACTAGAGGAGAGGAGAGGAGAGCTGTATAGACTAGAGGAGAGCTGTGTAGACTGGAGGAGAGCTGTGTAGACTAGAGGAGAGCTGTGTAGAGGGGAACTGTGTAGACTAGAGGAGAGCTGTGTAGACTAGAGGAGAGCTGTGTAGACTAGAGGAGAGCTGTGAAGACTAGAGGAGAGGAGAGGAGAGCAGAGCAGAGGAGAGGAGAGGAGAGGAGAGGAGAGGAGAGCTGTGTAGACTAGAGGAGAGGAGAGCTGTGTAGACTAGAGGAAAGCTGTGTAGACTAGAGGAGAGCTGTGTAGACTAGAGGAGAGCTGTGTAGACTAGAGGAGAGGAGAGGAGAGCTGTGCACAGGAGAGGAGAGCTGTTTAGACTAGAGGAGAGCTGTATATACTAGAGGAGAGCTGTGTAGAGTAGAGGAGAGCTGAATAGACTAGAGGAGAGCTGTATAGACTAGAGGAGAGCTGTGTAGACTAGAGAAGAGCTCTGTAGACTAGAGGAGAGCTGTATAGACTAGAGGAGATCTGTATAGACTAGAGGAGAGCTGTGTAGACTAGAGGAGAGGAGAGGAGAGCTGTATAGACTAGAGGAGAGCTGTGTAGACTAGAGGAGAGCTGTGTAGACAAGAGGAGAGCTGTGTAGAATAGAGGAGAGCTGTGAAGACTAGAGGTGAGCTGTATAGACTAGAGGAGATCAGTGTAGACTAGAGGAGATCTGTGTAGACTAGAGGAGAGCTGTGTAGACTAGAGGAGAGCTGTGTAGACTAGAGGTGAGCTGTATAGACTAGAGGAGAGCTGTGTAGACTAGAGGAGATCTGTATAGACTAGATGAGAGCTGTATAGACTAGAGGAGAGCTGTGTAGAATAGAGGAGAGCTGTGTAGACTAGAGGTGAGCTGTATAGACTAGAGGAGAGCTGTGTAGACTAGAGGTGAGCTGTATAGACTAGAGGAGAGCTGTGTAGACTAGAGGAGAGCTGTATAGACTAGAGGAGAGCTGTGTAGAATAGAGGAGAGCTGTGTAGACTAGATGTGAGCTGTATAGACTAGAGGAGAGCTGTGTAGACTAGAGGTGAGCTGTATAGACAAGAGGAGAGCTGTGTAGACTAGAGGAGAGCTGTGTAGACTAGAGGAGAGGAGAGGAGAGCTGTGTAGACTAGAGGAGAGCTGTATAGACTAGAGGAGAGCTGTGTAGACTAGAGGAGAGCTGTGTAGACTAGAGGAGAGGAGAGGAAAGCTGTGTAGACTAGAGGAGAGCTGTATAGACTAGAGGAGAGCTGTATAGACTAGAGGAGAGCTGTGTAGACTAGAGGAGAGCTGAATAGACTAGAGGAGAGCTGTGTAGAATAGAGGAGAGCTGTGTAGACTAGATGTGAGCTGTATAGACTAGAGGAGAGCTGTGTAGACTAGAGGTGAGCTGTATAGACAAGAGGAGAGCTGTGTAGACTAGAGGAGAGCTGTGTAGACTAGAGGAGAGGAGAGCTGTGTAGACTAGAGGAGAGCTGTATAGACTAGAGGAGAGCTGTGTAGACTAGAGGAGAGCTGTGTAGACTAGAGGAGAGGAGAGGAGAGGAGAGGAGAGGAGAGGAGAGGAGAGGAGAGGAGAGCTGTGTAGACTAGAGGAGAGGAGAGGAGAGCTGTGTAGACTAGAGGAGAGCTGTGTAGACTAGAGGAGAACTGTGTAGACTAGAGGAGAGCTGTATAGACTAGAATAGAGCTGTATAGACTAGAGGAGAGCTGTGTAGACTAGAGGAGAGCTGTGTAGACTAGAGGAGAGCTGTGTAGACTGGAGGAGAGCTGTGTAGACTAGAGGAGAGCTGTGTAGAGGGGAACTGTGTAGACTAGAGGAGAGCTGTGTAGACTAGAGGAGAGCTGTGTAGACTAGAGGAGAGCTGTGAAGACTAGAGGAGAGGAGAGGAGAGCAGAGGAGAGGAGAGGAGAGGAGAGGAGAGGAGAGGAGAGGAGAGCTGTGTAGACTAGAGGAGAGGAGAGGAGAGCTGTGTAGACTAGAGGAGAGCTGTGTAGACTAGAGGTGAGCTGTATAGACAAGAGGAGAGCTGTGTAGAGTAGAGGAGAGCTGTGTAGACTAGAGGAGAGGAGAGGAGAGCTGTGTAGACTAGAGGAGAGCTGTATAGACTAGAGGAGAGCTGTGTAGACTAGAGGAGAGCTGTGTAGACTAGAGGAGAGGAGAGGAGAGCTGTGTAGACTAGAGGAGAGCTGTATAGACTAGAGGAGAGCTGTATAGACTAGAGGAGAGGAGAGGAGAGGAGAGGAGAGGAGAGGAGAGGAGAGGAGAGGAGAGCTGTGTAGACTAGAGGAGAGGAGAGGAGAGCTGTGTAGACTAGAGGAGAGCTGTGTAGACTAGAGGAGAACTGTGTAGACTAGAGGAGAGCTGTATAGACTAGAATAGAGCTGTATAGACTAGAGGAGAGCTGTGTAGACTAGAGGAGAGCATGTTTAGACTAGAGGAGAGCTGTATAGACTAGAGGAGAGCTGTGTAGACTGAAGGAGAGCTGTGTAGACTAGAGGAGAGCTGTGTAGAGGGGAACTGTGTAGACTAGAGGAGAGCTGTGTAGACTAGAGGAGAGCTGTGTAGACTAGAGGAGAGCTGTGAAGACTAGAGGAGAGGAGAGGAGAGCAGAGGAGACGAGAGGAGAGGATAGGAGAGGAGAGGAGAGGAGAGGAGAGGAGAGGAGAGGAGAGGAGAGGAGAGGAGAGGAGAGGAGAGGAGAGGAGAGCTGTATAGACTAGAGGATAGGAGAGCTGTGTAGACTAGAGGAGAGCTGTGTAGACTAGCGGAGAGCTGTGTAGACTAGAGGAGAGGAGAGGAGAGCTGTGCACAGGAGAGGAGAGCTGTTTAGACTAGAGGAGAGCTGTGTAGACTAGAGGAGAGCTGTATAGACTAGAGGAGAGCTGTGTAGACTAGAAGAGAGTTGTGTAGAGTAGAGGAGAGCTGAATAGACAAGAGGAGAGCTGTGTAGATTAGAGGAGTGCTGTGTAGACTAGAGGAGAGCTGTGTAGACTAGAGGAGACCTGTGTAGACTAGAGGAGAGCTGTATAGACTAGAGGAGAGCTGTGTAGACTAGAGGAGAGCTGTGTAGACTAGAGGAGAGCTGTGCAGACTAGAGGAGAGCTGTGTAGATTAGAGGAGAGGAGAGGAGAGCTGTGTAGACTAGAGAAGAGCTGTATAGACTAGAGGAGAGCTGTGTAGACTAGAGGAGAGCTGTGTAGACTAGAGGAGAGGAGAGAAGAGCTGTGTAGACTAGAGGAGAGCTGTATAGACAATAGGAGAGCTGTGTAGACTAGAGGAGAGGAGAGCTGTGTAGACTAGAGGAGAGCTGTGTAGTCTAGAGTAAAGGAGAGCTGTGTAAACTAGAGGAGAGCTGTGTAGACTAGAGGAGAACTGTGTAGACTAGAGGAGAGCTATGTAGACTAGATGAGAGCTGTGTAGACTAGAGGAGAGCTGTGTAGACTAGAGGAGAGCTGTATAGACAAGAGGAGAGCTGTGTAGATTAGAGGAGTGCTGTGTAGACTAGAGGAGAGCTGTGTAGACTAGAGGAGACCTGTGTAGACTAGAGGAGAGCTGTATAGAGTAGAGGAGAGCTGTGTAGACTAGAGGAGAGCTGTGTAGACTAGAGGAGAGCTGTGCGGACTAGAGGAGAGCTGTGTAGATTAGAGGAGAGGAGAGGAGAGCTGTGTAGACTAGAGGAGAGCTGTATAGACTAGAGGAGAGCTGTGTAGACTAGAGGAGAGCTGTGTAGACTAGAGGAGAGGAGAGGAGAGCTGTGTAGACTAGAGGAGAGCTGTATAGACAATAGGAGAGCTGTGTAGACTAGAGGAGAGGAGAGCTGTGTAGACTAGAGGAGAGCTGTGTAGTCTAGAGGAGACCTGTGTAGACTAGAGGAGAGGAGAGGAGAGCTGTGTAGACTAGAGGAGAGCTGTATAGACTAGAGGAGAGCTGTATAGACTAGATGAGAGCTGTGTAGACTAGAGGAGAGCTCTATAGACTAGAGGAGAGCTGTATAGACTAGAGGAGAGCTGTATAGACTAGAGGAGAGGAGAGGAGAGGAGAGGAGAGGAGAGGAGAGGAGAGGAGAGGAGAGGAGAGGAGAGGAGAGCTGTGTAGACTAGAGGAGAGGAGAGGAGAGCTGTGTTGACTAGAGGAGAGCTGTGTAGACTAGAGGAGAACTGTGTAGACTAGAGGAGAGCTGTGTAGACTAGAGGAGAGCTGTGTAGACTAGAGGAGAGCTGTATAGACTAGAGGAGAGCTGTGTAGACTGGAGGAGAGCTGTGTAGACTAGAGGAGAGCTGTGTAGAGGGGAACTGTGTAGACTAGAGGAGAGCTGTGTAGACTAGAGGAGAGCTGTGTAGACTAGAGGAGAGCTGTGTAGACTAGAGGAGAGGAGAGGAGAGGAGAGGAGAGGAGAGGAGAGGAGAGGAGAGGAGAGCTGTGTAGACTAGAGGAGAGGAGAGGAGAGCTGTGTAGACTAGAGGAGAGCTGTGTAGACTAGAGGAGAACTGTGTAGACTAGAGGAGAGCTGTATAGACTAGAATAGAGCTGTATAGACTAGAGGAGAGCTGTGTAGACTAGAGGAGAGCTGTGTAGACTAGAGGAGAGCTGTATAGACTAGAGGAGAGCTGTGTAGACTGGAGGAGAGCTGTGTAGACTAGAGGAGAGCTGTGTAGAGGGGAACTGTGTAGACTAGAGGAGAGCTGTGTAGACTAGAGGAGAGCTGTGTAGACTAGAGGAGAGCTGTGAAGACTACAGGAGAGGAGAGGAGAGCAGAGGATAGGAGAGGAGAGGAGAGGAGAGGAGAGGAGAGCTGTGTAGACTAGAGGAGAGGAGAGGAGAGCTGTGTAGACTAGAGGAGAGCTGTGTAGACTAGAGGTGAGCTGTATAGACAAGAGGAGAGCTGTGTAGAGTAGAGGAGAGCTGTGTAGACTAGAGGAGAGGAGAGGAGAGCTGTGTAGACTAGAGGAGAGCTGTATAGACTAGAGGAGAGCTGTGTAGACTAGAGGAGAGCTGTGTAGACTAGAGGAGAGGAGAGGAGAGCTGTGTAGACTAGAGGAGAGCTGTATAGACTAGAGGAGAGCTGTATAGACTAGAGGAGAGGAGAGGAGAGGAGAGGAGAGGAGAGGAGAGGAGAGGAGAGGAGAGCTGTGTAGACTAGAGGAGAGGAGAGGAGAGCTGTGTAGACTAGAGGAGAGCTGTGTAGACTAGAGGAGAACTGTGTAGACTAGAGGAGAGCTGTATAGACTAGAATAGAGCTGTATAGACTAGAGGAGAGCTGTGTAGACTAGAGGAGAGCATGTTTAGACTAGAGGAGAGCTGTATAGACTAGAGGAGAGCTGTGTAGACTGAAGGAGAGCTGTGTAGACTAGAGGAGAGCTGTGTAGAGGGGAACTGTGTAGACTAGAGGAGAGCTGTGTAGACTAGAGGAGAGCTGTGTAGACTAGAGGAGAGCTGTGAAGACTAGAGGAGAGGAGAGGAGAGCAGAGGAGACGAGAGGAGAGGATAGGAGAGGAGAGGAGAGGAGAGGAGAGGAGAGGAGAGGAGAGGAGAGGAGAGGAGAGGAGAGGAGAGGGGAGGAGAGGAGAGGAGAGCTGTATAGACTAGAGGATAGGAGAGCTGTGTAGACTAGAGGAGAGCTGTGTAGATTAGCGGAGAGCTGTGTAGACTAGAGGAGAGGAGAGGAGAGCTGTGCACAGGAGAGGAGAGCTGTTTAGACTAGAGGAGAGCTGTGTAGACTAGAGGAGAGCTGTATAGACTAGAGGAGAGCTGTGTAGACTAGAAGAGAGTTGTGTAGAGTAGAGGAGAGCTGAATAGACAAGAGGAGAGCTGTGTAGATTAGAGGAGTGCTGTGTAGACTAGAGGAGAGCTGTGTAGACTAGAGGAGACCTGTGTAGACTAGAGGAGAGCTGTATAGACTAGAGGAGAGCTGTGTAGACTAGAGGAGAGCTGTGTAGACTAGAGGAGATCTGTGCAGACTAGAGGAGAGCTGTGTAGATTAGAGGAGAGGAGAGGAGAGCTGTGTAGACTAGAGAAGAGCTGTATAGACTAGAGGAGAGCTGTGTAGACTAGAGGAGAGCTGTGTAGACTAGAGGAGAGGAGAGAAGAGCTGTGTAGACTAGAGGAGAGCTGTATAGACAATAGGAGAGCTGTGTAGACTAGAGGAGAGGAGAGCTGTGTAGACTAGAGGAGAGCTGTGTAGTCTAGAGTAAAGGAGAGCTGTGTAAACTAGAGGAGAGCTGTGTAGACTAGAGGAGAACTGTGTAGACTAGAGGAGAGCTATGTAGACTAGATGAGAGCTGTGTAGACTAGAGGAGAGCTGTGTAGACTAGAGGAGAGCTGTATAGACAAGAGGAGAGCTGTGTAGATTAGAGGAGTGCTGTGTAGACTAGAGGAGAGCTGTGTAGACTAGAGGAGACCTGTGTAGACTAGAGGAGAGCTGTATAGAGTAGAGGAGAGCTGTGTAGACTAGAGGAGAGCTGTGTAGACTAGAGGAGAGCTGTGCAGACTAGAGGAGAGCTGTGTAGATTAGAGGAGAGGAGAGGAGAGCTGTGTAGACTAGAGGAGAGCTGTATAGACTAGAGGAGAGGAGAGGAGAGCTGTGTAGACTAGAGGAGAGCTGTATAGACAATAGGAGAGCTGTGTAGACTAGAGGAGAGGAGAGCTGTGTAGACTAGAGGAGAGCTGTGTAGTCTAGAGGAGACCTGTGTAGACTAGAGGAGAGGAGAGGAGAGCTGTGTAGACTAGAGGAGAGCTGTATAGACTAGAGGAGAGCTGTATAGACTAGAGGAGAGCTGTGTAGACTAGAGGAGAGCTGTGTAGACTAGAGGAGAGCTGTGTAGACTAGAGGAGAGGAGAGGAGAGCTGTATAGACTAGAGGAGAGCTGTATAGACTAGAGGAGAGCTGTGTAGACTAGAGGAGAGCTGTGTAGACTAGAGGAGAGGAGAGGAGAGCTGTGTAGACTAGAGGAAAGCTGTATAGACTAGAGGAGAGCTGTATAGACTAGAGGAGAGCCTTGTAGACTAGAGGAGAGCTGTATAGACTAGAATAGAGCTGTATAGACTAGAGGAGAGCTGTGTAGACTAGAGGAGAGCTGTGTAGACTAGAGGAGAGCTGTATAGACTAGAGGAGAGTTGTGTAGACTGAAGGAGAGCTGTGTAGACTAGAAGAGAGCTGTGTAGAGGGGAACTGTGTAGACTAGAGGAGAGCTGTGTAGACTAGAGGAGAGCTGTGTAGACTAGAGGAGAGCTGTGAAGACTAGAGGAGAGGAGAGGAGAGCAGAGGAGAGGAGAGGAGAGGAGAAGAGAGGAGAGCTGTGTAGACTAGAGGAGAGGAGAGCTGTGTAGACTAGAGGAGAGCTGTGTAGACTAGAGGAGAGCTGTGTAGACTAGAGGAGAGGAGAGGAGAGCTGTGCACAGGAGAGGAGAGCTGTTTAGACTAGAGGAGAGCTGTGTAGACTAGAGGAGAGCTGTATAGACTAGAAGAGATCTGTGTAGACTAGAAGAGAGCTGTTTATAGTAGAGGAGAGCTGAATAGACTAGAGGAGAGCTGTATAGACTAGAGGGAAGCTGTGTAGACTAGAGTAAAGGAGAGCTGTGTAGACTAGAGGAGAGCTGTGTAGACTAGAGAAGAGCTCTGTAGACTAGAGGAGAGCTGTATAGACTAGAGGAGATCTGTATAGACTAGAGGAGAGCTTTGTAGACTAGAGGAGAGGAGAGGAGAGCTGTATAGACTAGAGGAGAGCTGTGTAGACTAGAGGAGAGCTGTGTAGACAAGAAGAGAGCTGTGTAGAATAGAGGAGAGCTGTGTAGACTAGAGGTGAGCTCTATAGACTAGTGGAGAGCTGTGTAGACTAGAGGAGATCTGTGTAGACTAGAGGAGAGCTGTGTAGACTAGAGGAGAGCTGTGTAGACTAGAGGAGAGCTATGTAGACTAGATGAGAGCTGTGTAGACTAGAGGAGAGCTGTGTAGACTAGAGGAGAGCTGTATAGACTAGAGGAAAGCTGTGTAGACTAGAGTAAAGGAGAGCTGTGTAGACTAGAGGAGAGCTGTGTAGAATAGAGGAGAGCTGTGTAGACTAGAGGTGAGCTGTATAGACTAGTGGAGAGCTGTGTAGACTAGAGGAGATCTGTGTAGACTAGAGGAGAGCTGTGTAGACAAGAGGAGAGCTGTGTAGAATAGAGGAGAGCTGTGTAGACTAGAGGTGAGCTGTATAGACTAGAGGAGAGCTGTGTAGTCTAGAGTAAAGGAGAGCTGTGTAGACTAGAGGAGAGCTGTGTAGACTAGAGGAGAACTGTGTAGACTAGAGGAGAGCTATGTAGACTAGATGAGAGCTGTGTAGACTAGAGGAGAGCTCTATGGACTAGAGGAGAGCTGTATAGACTAGAGGAGAGCTGTGTAGACTAGAGGAGAGCTGTGTAGACTAGAGGAGAGCTGTGTAGACTAGAGGAGAGGAGAGGAGAGCTGTATAGACTAGAGGAGAGCTGTATAGACTAGAGGAGAGCTGTGTAGACTAGAGGAGAGCTGTGTAGACTAGAGGAGAGGAGAGGAGAGCTGTGTAGACTAGAGGAGAGCTGTATAGACAATAGGAGAGCTGTGTAGACTAGAGGAGAGGAGAGCTGTGTAGACTAGAGGAGAGCTGTGTAGTCTAGAGGAGACCTGTGTAGACAAGAGGAGAGGAGAGGAGAGCTGTGTAGACTAGAGGAGAGCTGTATAGACTAGAGGAGAGCTGTATAGACTAGATGAGAGCTGTGTAGACTAGAGGAGAGCTCTATAGACTAGAGGAGAGCTGTATAGACTAGAGGAGAGCTGTGTAGACTAGAGGAGAGCTGTGTAGACTAGAGGAGAGCTGTGTAGACTAGAGGAGAGGAGAGGAGAGCTGTATAGACTAGAGGAGAGCTGTATAGACTAGAGGAGAGCTGTGTAGACTAGAGGAGAGCTGTGTAGACTAGAGGAGAGGAGAGGAGAGCTGTGTAGACTAGAGGAAAGCTGTATAGACTAGAGGAGAGCTGTATAGACTAGAGGAGAGCCTTGTAGACTAGAGGAGAGCTGTATAGACTAGAATAGAGCTGTATAGACTAGAGGAGAGCTGTGTAGACTAGAGGAGAGCTGTGTAGACTAGAGGAGAGCTGTATAGACTAGAGGAGAGTTGTGTAGACTGAAGGAGAGCTGTGTAGACTAGAAGAGAGCTGTGTAGAGGGGAACTGTGTAGACTAGAGGAGAGCTGTGTAGACTAGAGGAGAGCTGTGTAGACTAGAGGAGAGCTGTGAAGACTAGAGGAGAGGAGAGGAGAGCAGAGGAGAGGAGAGGAGAGGAGAGGAGAGGAGAGGAGAGCTGTGTAGACTAGAGGAGAGGAGAGCTGTGTAGACTAGAGGAGAGCTGTGTAGACTAGAGGAGAGCTGTGTAGACTAGAGGAGAGGAGAGGAGAGCTGTGCACAGGAGAGGAGAGCTGTTTAGACTAGAGGAGAGCTGTGTAGACTAGAGGAGAGCTGTATAGACTAGAAGAGATCTGTGTAGACTAGAAGAGAGCTGTTTATAGTAGAGGAGAGCTGAATAGACTAGAGGAGAGCTGTATAGACTAGAGGGAAGCTGTGTAGACTAGAGTAAAGGAGAGCTGTGTAGACTAGAGGAGAGCTGTGTAGACTAGAGAAGAGCTCTGTAGACTAGAGGAGAGCTGTATAGACTAGAGGAGATCTGTATAGACTAGAGGAGAGCTTTGTAGACTAGAGGAGAGGAGAGGAGAGCTGTATAGACTAGAGGAGAGCTGTGTAGACTAGAGGAGAGCTGTGTAGACAAGAAGAGAGCTGTGTAGAATAGAGGAGAGCTGTTTAGACTAGAGGTGAGCTGTATAGACTAGTGGAGAGCTGTGTAGACTAGAGGAGATCTGTGTAGACTAGAGGAGAGCTGTGTAGACTAGAGGAGAGCTGTGTAGACTAGAGGAGAGCTATGTAGACTAGATGAGAGCTGTGTAGACTAGAGGAGAGCTGTGTAGACTAGAGGAGAGCTGTATAGACTAGAGGAAAGCTGTGTAGACTAGAGTAAAGGAGAGCTGTGTAGACTAGAGGAGAGCTGTGTAGAATAGAGGAGAGCTGTGTAGACTAGAGGTGAGCTGTATAGACTAGTGGAGAGCTGTGTAGACTAGAGGAGATCTGTGTAGACTAGAGGAGAGCTGTGTAGACAAGAGGAGAGCTGTGTAGAATAGAGGAGAGCTGTGTAGACTAGAGGTGAGCTGTATAGACTAGAGGAGAGCTGTGTAGTCTAGAGTAAAGGAGAGCTGTGTAGACTAGAGGAGAGCTGTGTAGACTAGAGGAGAACTGTGTAGACTAGAGGAGAGCTATGTAGACTAGATGAGAGCTGTGTAGACTAGAGGAGAGCTCTATGGACTAGAGGAGAGCTGTATAGACTAGAGGAGAGCTGTGTAGACTAGAGGAGAGCTGTGTAGACTAGAGGAGAGCTGTGTAGACTAGAGGAGAGGAGAGGAGAGCTGTATAGACTAGAGGAGAGCTGTATAGACTAGAGGAGAGCTGTGTAGACTAGAGGAGAGCTGTGTAGACTAGAGGAGAGGAGAGGAGAGCTGTGTAGACTAGAGGAAAGCTGTATAGACTAGAGGAGAGCTGTATAGACTAGAGGAGAGCCTTGTAGACTAGAGGAGAGCTGTATAGACTAGAATAGAGCTGTATAGACTAGAGGAGAGCTGTGTAGACTAGAGGAGAGCTGTGTAGACTAGAGGAGAGCTGTATAGACTAGAGGAGAGTTGTGTAGACTGGAGGAGAGCTGTGTAGACTAGAAGAGAGCTGTGTAGAGGGGAACTGTGTAGACTAGAGGAGAGCTGTGTAGACTAGAGGAGAGCTGTGTAGACTAGAGGAGAGCTGTGAAGACTAGAGGAGAGGAGAGGAGAGCAGAGGAGAGGAGAGGAGAGGAGAGGAGAGGAGAGCTGTGTAGACTAGAGGAGAGGAGAGCTGTGTAGACTAGAGGAGAGCTGTGTAGACTAGAGGAGAGCTGTGTAGACTAGAGGAGAGGAGAGGAGAGCTGTGCACAGGAGAGGAGAGCTGTTTAGACTAGAGGAGAACTGTGTAGACTAGAGGAGAGCTGTATAGACTAGAAGAGATCTGTGTAGACTAGAAGAGAGCTGTTTATAGTAGAGGAGAGCTGAATAGACTAGAGGAGAGCTGTATAGACTAGAGGGAAGCTTTGTAGACTAGAGTAAAGGAGAGCTGTGTAGACTAGAGGAGAGCTGTGTAGACTAGAGAAGAGCTCTGTAGACTAGAGGAGAGCTGTATAGACTAGAGGAGATCTGTATAGACTAGAGGAGAGCTGTGTAGACTAGAGGAGAGGAGAGGAGAGCTGTATAGACTAGAGGAGAGCTGTGTAGACTAGAGGAGAGCTGTGTAGACAAGAAGAGAGCTGTGTAGAATAGAGGAGAGCTGTGTAGACTAGAGGTGAGCTGTATAGACTAGTGGAGAGCTGTGTAGACTAGAGGAGATCTGTGTAGACTAGAGGAGAGCTGTGTAGACTAGAGGAGAGCTGTGTAGACTAGAGGAGAGCTATGTAGACTAGATGAGAGCTGTGTAGACTAGAGGAGAGCTGTGTAGACTAGAGGAGAGCTGTGTAGACTAGAGGAGATCTGTGTAGACTAGAGGAGAGCTGTGTAGACTAGAGGAGAGCTGTGTAGACTAGAGGAGAGCTGTGTAGAATAGAGGAGAGCTGTGTAGACTAGAGGTGAGCTGTATAGACTAGTGGAGAGCTGTGTAGACTAGAGGAGATCTGTGTAGACTAGAGGAGAGCTGTGTAGACTAGAGGAGAGCTGTATAGACAATAGGAGAGCTGTGTAGACTAGAGGAGAGGAGAGCTGTGTAGACTAGAGGAGAGCTGTGTAGTCTAGAGTAAAGGAGAGCTGTGTAGACTAGAGGAGAGCTGTGTAGACTAGAGGAGAACTGTGTAGACTAGAGGAGAGCTATGTAGACTAGATGAGAGCTGTGTAGACTAGAGGAGAGCTGTGTAGACTAGAGGAGAGCTGTATAGACAAGAGGAGAGCTGTGTAGATTAGAGGAGTGCTGTGTAGACTAGAGGAGAGCTGTGTAGACTAGAGGAGACCTGTGTAGACTAGAGGAGAGCTGTATAGAGTAGAGGAGAGCTGTGTAGACTAGAGGAGAGCTGTGTAGACTAGAGGAGAGCTGTGCAGACTAGAGGAGAGCTGTGTAGATTAGAGGAGAGGAGAGGAGAGCTGTGTAGACTAGAGGAGAGCTGTATAGACTAGAGGAGAGCTGTGTAGACTAGAGGAGAGCTGTGTAGACTAGAGGAGAGGAGAGGAGAGCTATGTAGACTAGAGGAGAGCTGTATAGACAATAGGAGAGCTGTGTAGACTAGAGGAGAGGAGAGCTGTGTAGACTAGAGGAGAGCTGTGTAGTCTAGAGGAGACCTGTGTAGACTAGAGGAGAGGAGAGGAGAGCTGTGTAGACTAGAGGAGAGCTGTATAGACTAGAGGAGAGCTGTATAGACTAGATGAGAGCTGTGTAGACTAGAGGAGAGCTCTATAGACTAGAGGAGAGCTGTATAGACTAGAGGAGAGCTGTGTAGACTAGAGGAGAGCTGTGTAGACTAGAGGAGAGCTGTGTAGACTAGAGGAGAGGAGAGTAGAGCTGTATAGACTAGAGGAGAGCTGTATAGACTAGAGGAGAGCTGTGTAGACTAGAGGAGAGCTGTGTAGACTAGAGGAGAGGAGAGGAGAGCTGTGTAGACTAGAGGAAAGCTGTATAGACTAGAGGAGAGCTGTATAGACTAGAGGAGAGCCTTGTAGACTAGAGGAGAGCTGTATAGACTAGAATAGAGCTGTATAGACTAGAGGAGAGCTGTGTAGACTAGAGGAGAGCTGTGTAGACTAGAGGAGAGCTGTATAGACTAGAGGAGAGTTGTGTAGACTGGAGGAGAGCTGTGTAGACTAGAAGAGAGCTGTGTAGAGGGGAACTGTGTAGACTAGAGGAGAGCTGTGTAGACTAGAGGAGAGCTGTGTAGACTAGAGGAGAGCTGTGAAGACTAGAGGAGAGGAGAGGAGAGCAGAGGAGAGGAGAGGAGAGGAGAGGAGAGGAGAGCTGTGTAGACTAGAGGAGAGGAGAGCTGTGTAGACTAGAGGAGAGCTGTGTAGACTAGAGGAGAGCTGTGTAGACTAGAGGAGAGGAGAGGAGAGCTGTGCACAGGAGAGGAGAGCTGTTTAGACTAGAGGAGAGCTGTGTAGACTAGAGGAGAGCTGTATAGACTAGAAGAGATCTGTGTAGACTAGAAGAGAGCTGTTTATAGTAGAGGAGAGCTGAATAGACTAGAGGAGAGCTGTATAGACTAGAGGGAAGCTGTGTAGACTAGAGTAAAGGAGAGCTGTGTAGACTAGAGGAGAGCTGTGTAGACTAGAGAAGAGCTCTGTAGACTAGAGGAGAGCTGTATAGACTAGAGGAGATCTGTATAGACTAGAGGAGAGCTGTGTAGACTAGAGGAGAGGAGAGGAGAGCTGTATAGACTAGAGGAGAGCTGTGTAGACTAGAGGAGAGCTGTGTAGACAAGAAGAGAGCTGTGTAGAATAGAGGAGAGCTGTGTAGACTAGAGGTGAGCTGTATAGACTAGTGGAGAGCTGTGTATACTAGAGGAGATCTGTGTAGACTAGAGGAGAGCTGTGTAGACTAGAGGAGAGCTGTGTAGACTAGAGGAGAGCTATGTAGACTAGATGAGAGCTGTGTAGACTAGAGGAGAGCTGTGTAGACTAGAGGAGAGCTGTATAGACTAGAGGAAAGCTGTGTAGACTAGAGTAAAGGAGAGCTGTGTAGACTAGAGGAGAGCTGTGTAGAATAGAAGAGAGCTGTGTAGACTAGAGGTGAGCTGTATAGACTAGTGGAGAGCTGTGTAGACTAGAGGAGATCTGTGTAGACTAGAGGAGAGCTGTGTAGACAAGAGGAGAGCTGTGTAGAATAGAGGAGAGCTGTGTAGACTAGAGGTGAGCTGTATAGACTAGAGGAGAGCTGTGTAGACAAGAGGAGATCTGTATAGACAAGAGGAGAGCTGTATAGACTAGAGGAGAGCTGTGTAGAATAGAGGAGAGCTGTGTAGACTGGAGGTGAGCTGTATAGACTAGAGGAGAGCTGTGTAGACTAGAGGTGAGCTGTATAGACTAGAGGAGAGCTGTGTAGAATAGAGGAGAGCTGTGTAGACTAGATGTGAGCTGTATATACTAGAGGAAAGCTGTGTAGACTAGAGTAAAGGAGAGCTGTGTAGACTAGAGGAGAGCTGTGTAGAATAGAGGAGAGCTGTGTAGACTAGAGGTGAGCTGTATAGACTAGTGGAGAGCTGTGTAGACTAGAGGAGATCTGTGTAGACTAGAGGAGAGCTGTGTAGACAAGAGGAGAGCTGTGTAGAATAGAGGAGAGCTGTGTAGACTAGAGGTGAGCTGTATAGACTAGAGGAGAGCTGTGTAGACAAGAGGAGATCTGTATAGACAAGAGGAGAGCTGTATAGACTAGAGGAGAGCTGTGTAGACTAGAGGAGAGCTGTGTAGACTAGAGGAGAGCTGTGTAGACTAGAGGAGAGGAGAGGAGAGCTGTATAGACTAGAGGAGAGCTGTATAGACTAGAGGAGAGCTGTGTAGACTAGAGGAGAGCTGTGTAGACTAGAGGAGAGGAGAGGAGAGCTGTGTAGACTAGAGGAAAGCTGTATAGACTAGAGGAGAGCTGTATAGACTAGAGGAGAGCCTTGTAGACTAGAGGAGAGCTGTATAGACTAGAATAGAGCTGTATAGACTAGAGGAGAGCTGTGTAGACTAGAGGAGAGCTGTGTAGACTAGAGGAGAGCTGTATAGACTAGAGGAGAGTTGTGTAGACTGGAGGAGAGCTGTGTAGACTAGAAGAGAGCTGTGTAGAGGGGAACTGTGTAGACTAGAGGAGAGCTGTGTAGACTAGAGGAGAGTTGTGTAGACTAGAGGAGAGCTGTGAAGACTAGAGGAGAGGAGAGGAGAGCAGAGGAGAGGAGAGGAGAGGAGAGGAGAGGAGAGCTGTGTAGACTAGAGGAGAGGAGAGCTGTGTAGACTAGAGGAGAGCTGTGTAGACTAGAGGAGAGCTGTGTAGACTAGAGGAGAGGAGAGGAGAGCTGTGCACAGGAGAGGAGAGCTGTTTAGACTAGAGGAGAGCTGTGTAGACTAGAGGAGAGCTGTATAGACTAGAAGAGATCTGTGTAGACTAGAAGAGAGCTGTTTATAGTAGAGGAGAGCTGAATAGACTAGAGGAGAGCTGTATAGACTAGAGGGAAGCTGTGTAGACTAGAGTAAAGGAGAGCTGTGTAGACTAGAGGAGAGCTGTATAGACTAGAGGAAAGCTGTGTAGACTAGAGTAAAGGAGAGCTGTGTAGACTAGAGGAGAGCTGTGTAGAATAGAGGAGAGCTGTGTAGACTAGAGGTGAGCTGTATAGACTAGTGGAGAGCTGTGTAGACTAGAGGAGATCTGTGTAGACTATAGGAGAGCTGTGTAGACAAGAGGAGAGCTGTGTAGAATAGAGGAGAGCTGTGTAGACTAGAGGTGAGCTGTATAGACTAGAGGAGAGCTGTGTAGACAAGAGGAGATCTGTATAGACAAGAGGAGAGCTGTATAGACTAGAGGAGAGCTGTGTAGAATAGAGGAGAGCTGTGTAGACTGGAGGTGAGCTGTATAGACTAGAGGAGAGCTGTGTAGACTAGAGGTGAGCTGTATAGACTAGAGGAGAGCTGTGTAGAATAGAGGAGAGCTGTGTAGACTAGATGTGAGCTGTATATACTAGAGGAGAGCTGTGTAGACTAGAGGTGAGCTGTATAGACAAGAGGAGAGCTGTGTAGAATAGAGGAGAGCTGTGTAGACTAGAGGTGAGCTGTATAGACTAGAGGAGAGCTGTATAGACTAGAGGAGATCTGTATAGACTAGAGGAGAGCTGTGTAGACTAGAGGAGAGGAGAGGAGAGCTGTATAGACTAGAGGAGAGCTGTGTAGACTAGAGGAGAGCTGTATAGACTAGAGGAGAGCTGTGTAGAATAGAGGAGAGCTGTGTAGACTAGAGGTGAGCTGTATAGACTAGAGGAGAGCTGTGTAGACTATAGGAGAGGAGAGGAGAGCTGTGTAGACTAGAGGAGAGTTGTGTAGACTGGAGGAGAGCTGTGTAGACTAGAAGAGAGCTGTGTAGAGGGGAACTGTGTAGACTAGAGGAGAGCTGTGTAGACTAGAGGAGAGCTGTGTAGACTAGAGGAGAGCTGTGAAGACTAGAGGAGAGGAGAGGAGAGCAGAGGAGAGGAGAGGAGAGGAGAGGAGAGGAGAGGAGAGGAGAGGAGAGGAGAGGAGAGGAGAGCTGTGTAGACTAGAGGAGAGGAGAGCTGTGTAGACTAGAGGAGAGCTGTGTAGACTAGAGGAGAGCTGTGTAGACTAGAGGAGAGGAGAGGAGAGCTGTGCACAGGAGAGGAGAGCTGTTTAGACTAGAGGAGAGCTGTGTAGACTAGAGGAGAGCTGTATAGACTAGAAGAGATCTGTGTAGACTAGAAGAGAGCTGTTTATAGTAGAGGAGAGCTGAATAGACTAGAGGAGAGCTGTATAGACTAGAGGGAAGCTGTGTAGACTAGAGTAAAGGAGAGCTGTGTAGACTAGAGGAGAGCTGTGTAGACTAGAGAAGAGCTCTGTAGACTAGAGGAGAGCTGTATAGACTAGAGGAGATCTGTATAGACTAGAGGAGAGCTGTGTAGACTAGAGGAGAGGAGAGGAGAGCTGTATAGACTAGAGGAGAGCTGTGTAGACTAGAGGAGAGCTGTGTAGACAAGAAGAGAGCTGTGTAGAATAGAGGAGAGCTGTGTAGACTAGAGGTGAGCTGTATAGACTAGTGGAGAGCTGTGTAGACTAGAGGAGATCTGTGTAGTCTAGAGGAGAGCTGTGTAGACTAGAGGAGAGCTGTGTAGACTAGAGGAGAGCTATGTAGACTAGATGAGAGCTGTGTAGACTAGAGGAGAGCTGTGTAGACTAGAGGAGAGCTGTATAGACTAGAGGAAAGCTGTGTAGACTAGAGTAAAGGAGAGCTGTGTAGACTAGAGGAGAGCTGTGTAGAATAGAGGAGAGCTGTGTAGACTAGAGGTGAGCTGTATAGACTAGTGGAGAGCTGTGTAGACTAGAGGAGATCTGTGTAGACTAGAGGAGAGCTGTGTAGACAAGAGGAGAGCTGTGTAGAATAGAGGAGAGCTGTGTAGACTAGAGGTGAGCTGTATAGACTAGAGGAGAGCTGTGTAGACAAGAGGAGATCTGTATAGACAAGAGGAGAGCTGTATAGACTAGAGGAGAGCTGTGTAGAATAGAGGAGAGCTGTGTAGACTGGAGGTGAGCTGTATAGACTAGAGGAGAGCTGTGTAGACTAGAGGTGAGCTGTATAGACTAGAGGAGAGCTGTGTAGAATAGAGGAGAGCTGTGTAGACTAGATGTGAGCTGTATATACTAGAGGAGAGCTGTGTAGACTAGAGGTGAGCTGTATAGACAAGAGGAGAGCTGTGTAGAATAGAGGAGAGCTGTGTAGACTAGAGGTGAGCTGTATAGACTAGAGGAGAGCTGTATAGACTAGAGGAGATCTGTATAGACTAGAGGAGAGCTGTGTAGACTAGAGGAGAGGAGAGGAGAGCTGTATAGACTAGAGGAGAGCTGTGTAGACTAGAGGAGAGCTGTAGAGACTAGAGGAGAGCTGTGTAGAATAGAGGAGAGCTGTGTAGACTAGAGGTGAGCTGTATAGACTAGAGGAGAGCTGTGTAGACTATAGGAGAGGAGAGGAGAGCTGTGTAGACTAGAGGAGAGGAGAGGAGAGCTGTGTAGACTAGAGGAGAGCTCATGTAGACTAGAGTAGAGCTGTGTAGACTAGAGGAGAGCTGTGTAGACTAGAGGAGATCTGTATAGACTAGAGGAGATCTGTGAAGACTAGAGGAGAGGAGAGGAGAGGAGAGGAGAGGAGAGGAGAGGAGAGGAGAGGAGAGGAGAGGAGAGGAGAGGAGAGGAGAGGAGAGCTGTGAAGACTAGAGGAGAGCTGTGTAGACTAGTGGAGAGCTGTGTAGACTAGAGGAGAGCTGTGTAGACTAGAGGAGAACTGTGTAGACTAGAGGAGAGCTGTATAGACTAGAGGAGAGCTGTATAACCAAGAGGAGAGGAGAGGAGAGGAGAGGAGAGGAGAGGAGAGCTGTGTAGACTATAGGAGAGGAGAGGAGAGCTGTGTAGACTAGAGGAGAGCTGTGTAGACTAGAGGAGAGCTGTGTAGACTAGTGGAGAACTGTGTAGACTAGAGGAGAGCTGTTTAGACTAGAGGAGAGCTGTATAGACTAGAGGAGAGCTGTTTAGACTAGAGGAGAGCTGTTTAGAATAGAGGAGAGCTGTGTAGACTAGAGGTGAGCTGTGTAGACTAGAGGAGAGCTGTGTAGACTATAGGAGAGGAGAGGAGAGCTGTGTAGACTAGAGGAGAGCTGTATAGACTAGTGGAGAATTGTGTAGACTAGAGGAGAACTGTGTAGACTAGAGGAGAGCTGTATAGACTAGAGGGAAGCTGTGTAGACTAGAGTAAAGGAGAGCTGTGTAGACTAGAGGAGAGCTGTGTAGACTAGAGAAGAGCTCTGTAGACTAGAGGAGAGCTGTATAGACTAGAGGAGATCTGTATAGACTAGAGGAGAGCTGTGTAGACTAGAGGAGAGGAGAGGAGAGCTGTATAGACTAGAGGAGAGCTGTGTAGACTAGAGGAGAGCTGTGTAGACAAGAAGAGAGCTGTGTAGAATAGAGGAGAGCTGTGTAGACTAGAGGTGAGCTGTATAGACTAGTGGAGAGCTGTGTAGACTAGAGGAGATCTGTGTAGTCTAGAGGAGAGCTGTGTAGACTAGAGGAGAGCTGTGTAGACTAGAGGAGAGCTATGTAGACTAGATGAGAGCTGTGTAGACTAGAGGAGAGCTGTGTAGACTAGAGGAGAGCTGTATAGACTAGAGGAAAGCTGTGTAGACTAGAGTAAAGGAGAGCTGTGTAGACTAGAGGAGAGCTGTGTAGAATAGAGGAGAGCTGTGTAGACTAGAGGTGAGCTGTATAGACTAGTGGAGAGCTGTGTAGACTAGAGGAGATCTGTGTAGACTAGAGGAGAGTTGTGTAGACAAGAGGAGAGCTGTGTAGAATAGAGGAGAGCTGTGTAGACTAGAGGTGAGCTGTATAGACTAGAGGAGAGCTGTGTAGACAAGAGGAGATCTGTATAGACAAGAGGAGAGCTGTATAGACTAGAGGAGAGCTGTGTAGAATAGAGGAGAGCTGTGTAGACTGGAGGTGAGCTGTATAGACTAGAGGAGAGCTGTGTAGAATAGAGGAGAGCTGTGTAGACTAGATGTGAGCTGTATATACTAGAGGAGAGCTGTGTAGACTAGAGGTGAGCTGTATAGACAAGAGGAGAGCTGTGTAGAATAGAGGAGAGCTGTGTAGACTAGAGGTGAGCTGTATAGACTAGAGGAGAGCTGTATAGACTAGAGGAGATCTGTATAGACTAGAGGAGAGCTGTGTAGACTAGAGGAGAGGAGAGGAGAGCTGTATAGACTAGAGGAGAGCTGTGTAGACTAGAGGAGAGCTGTAGAGACTAGAGGAGAGCTGTGTAGAATAGAGGAGAGCTGTGTAGACTAGAGGTGAGCTGTATAGACTAGAGGAGAGCTGTGTAGACTATAGGAGAGGAGAGGAGAGCTGTGTAGACTAGAGGAGAGGAGAGGAGAGCTGTGTAGACTAGAGGAGAGCTCATGTAGACTAGAGTAGAGCTGTGTAGACTAGAGGAGAGCTGTGTAGACTAGAGGAGATCTGTATAGACTAGAGGAGATCTGTGAAGACTAGAGGAGAGGAGAGGAGAGGAGAGGAGAGGAGAGGAGAGGAGAGGAGAGCTGTGAAGACTAGAGGAGAGCTGTGTAGACTAGAGGAGAGCTGTGTAGACTAGAGGAGAGCTGTGTAGACTAGAGGAGAGCTGTGTAGACTAGAGGAGAGCTGTATAGACTAGAGGAGAGCTGTATAACCAAGAGGAGAGGAGAGGAGAGGAGAGGAGAGGAGAGGAGAGGAGAGGAGAGGAGAGCTGTGTAGACTATAGGAGAGGAGAGGAGAGCTGTGTAGACTAGAGGAGAGCTGTGTAGACTAGAGGAGAGCTGTGTAGACTAGTGGAGAACTGTGTAGACTAGAGGAGAGCTGTTTAGACTAGAGGAGAGCTGTATAGACTAGAGGAGAGCTGTTTAGACTAGAGGAGAGCTGTTTAGAATAGAGGAGAGCTGTGTAGATTAGAGGTGAGCTGTGTAGACTAGAGGAGAGCTGTGTAGACTATAGGAGAGGAGAGGAGAGCTGTGTAGACTAGAGGAGAGCTGTATAGACTAGTGGAGAATTGTGTAGACTAGAGGAGAACTGTGTAGACTAGAGGAGAGCTGTATAGACTAGAGGAGAATTGTGGAGACTAGAGGTGAACTGTGAAGACTAGAGGAGAGCTGTATAGACTAGAGGAGAGCTGTTTAGACTAGAGGAGAGCTGTGTAGAATAGAGGATAGCTGTGTAGACTATAGGTGAGCTGTATAGACTAGAGGAGAGCTGTGTAGACTAGAGGAGATCTGTATAGACTAGAGGAGAGCTGTATAGACTAGAGGAGAGCTGTGTAGAATAGAGGAGAGCTGTGTAGACTAGAGGTGAGCTGTATAGACTAGAGGAGAGCTGTGTAGACTAGAGGTGAGCTGTATAGACTAGAGGAGAGCTGTGTGGACTAGAGGAGAGCTGTATAGACTAGAGGAGAGCTGTGTAGAATAGAGGAGAGCTGTGTAGACTAGAGGTGAGCT
The DNA here is from genome assembly GCF_045791955.1 of Oncorhynchus clarkii lewisi. Taxonomy (NCBI): domain Eukaryota; kingdom Metazoa; phylum Chordata; class Actinopteri; order Salmoniformes; family Salmonidae; genus Oncorhynchus; species Oncorhynchus clarkii. Next base: position 48,383,515 of record NC_092170.1, on the reverse strand, counting down.
GTATAGACTAGAGGAGAGCTGTGTAGACTAGAGGTGAGCTGTGTAGACTAGAGGAAAGGAGAGCTGTGTAGACTAGAGGATAGCTGTGTAGACTAGAGGAGAGCTGTATAGACTAGAGGAGATCTGTATAGACTAGAGGATAGCTGTGTAGACTAGAGGAGAGGAGAGGATTGCTGTATAGACTAGAGGAGAGCTGTGTAGACTAGAGGAGAGCTGTGTAGACAAGAGGAGAGCTGTGTAGAATAGAGGAGAGCTTTGTAAACTAGAGGTGAGCTGTATAGACTAGAGGAGAGCTGTGTAGACTAGAGGAGATCTGTGTAGACTAGAGGAGAGCTGTGTAGACAAGAGGAGAGCTGTGTAGAATAGAGGAGAGCTGTGTAGACTAGAGGTCAGCTGTATAGACTAGAGGAGAGCTGTGTAGACTAGAGGAGATCTGTATAGACTAGAGGAGAGCTGTATAGACTAGAGGAGAGCTGTGTAGAATAGAGGAGAGCTGTGTAGACTAGAGGTGAGCTGTATAGACTAGAGGAGAGCTGTGTAGACTAGAGGTGAGCTGTATAGACTAGAGGAGAGCTGTGTAGACTAGAGGAGAGCTGTATAGACTAGAGGAGAGCTGTGTAGAATAGAGGAGAGCTGTGTAGACTAGAGGTGAGCTGTATAGACTAGAGGAGAGCTGTGTAGACTAGAGGTGAGCTGTATAGACAAGAGGAGAGCTGTGTAGAATAGAGGAGAGCTGTGTAGACTAGAGGTGAGCTGTATAGACTAGAGGAGAGCTGTATAGACTAGAGGAGAGCTGTATAGACTAGATGAGAGCTGTGTAGACTAGAGGAGAGGAGAGGAGAGCTGTATAGACTAGAGGAGAGCTGTGTAGACTAGAGGAGAGCTGTATAGACTAGAGGAGAGCTGTGTAGAATAGAGGAGAGCTGTGTAGACTAGAGGTGAGCTGTATAGACTAGAGGAGAGCTGTGTAGACTATAGGAGAGGAGAGGAGAGCTGTGTAGACTAGAGGAGAGGAGAGGAGATCTGTGTAGACTAGAGGAGAGCTCTTGTAGACTAGAGGAGAGCTGTGTAGACTAGCGGAGAGCTGTGTAGACTAGAGGAGATCTGTATAGACTAGAAGAGATCTGTGAAGACTAGAGGAGAGGAGAGGAGAGGAGAGGAGAGGAGAGGAGAGGAGAGGAGAGGAGAGGAGAGGAGAGCTGTGAAGACTAGAGGAGAGCTGTGTAGACTAGAGGAGAGCTGTGTAGACTAGAGGAGAGCTGTGTAGACTAGAGGAGAACTGTGTAGACTGTAGGAGAGCTGTATAGACTAGAGGAGAGCTGTATAGACTAGAGGAGAGCTGTTTAGACTAGAGGAGAGCTGTTTAGAATAGAGGACAGCTGTGTAGACTAGAGGTGAGCTGTGTAGACTAGAGGAGAGCTGTGTAGACTATAGGAGAGGAGAGGAGAGCTGTGTAGACTAGAGGAGAGCTGTATAGACTAGTGGAGAATTGTGTAGACTAGAGGAGAGCTGTGTAGACTAGAGGAGAGCTGTATAGACTAGAGGAGAATTGTGGAGACAAGAGGAGAACTGTGAAGACTAGAGGAGAGCTGTATAGACTAGAGGAGAGGAGAGGAGAGGAGAGGAGAGGAGAGGAGAGGAGAGGAGAGGAGAGGAGAGGAGAGGAGAGGAGAGGAGAGGAGAGGAGGGGAGAGGAGAGGAGAGCTGTGAAGACTAGAGGAGAGGAGAGGAGAGGAGAGGAGAGGAGAGGAGAGGAGAGGAGAGGAGGGGAGAGGAGAGCTGTGTAGACTAGAGGAGAGGAGAGGAGAGCTGTGTAGACTAGAGGAGAGCTGTGTAGACTAGTGGAGAGCTGTGTAGACTAGAGGAGAACTGTGTAGACTAGAGGAGAGCTGTATAGACTAGAGGAGAGCTGTATAGACTAGAGGAGAGCTGTTTAGACTAGAGGAGAGCTGTTTAGAATAGAGGAGAGCTGTGTAGACTAGAGGTGAGCTGTGTAGACTAGAGGAGAGCTGTGTAGACTAGAGGTGAGCTGTGTAGACTAGAGGAGAGCTGTATAGACTAGTGGAGAATTGTGTAGACTAGAGGATAACTGTGTAGACTAGAGGAGAGCTGTATAGACTAGAGGAGAATTGTGGAGACTAGAGGAGAACTGTGAAGACTAGAGGAGAGCTGTATAGACTAGAGGAGAGCTGTTTAGACTAGAGGAGAGCTGTGTAGAATAGAGGAGAGCTGTGTAGACTAGAGGTGAGCTGTGTAGACTAGAGGAGAGCTGTGTAGACTAGAGGAGAGCTGTGTAGACTAGAGGAGAGCTGTGTAGACTAGAGGAGAGCTCTTGTAGACTAGAGGAGATCTGTATAGACTAGAGGAGATCTGTGAAGACTAGAGGAGAGGAGAGGAGAGGAGAGGAGAGGAGAGGAGAGGAGAGGAGAGGAAAGGAGAGGAGAGGAGACGTGACGAGACGAGACGAGAGGAGAGGAGAGGAGAGGAGAGGAGAGGAGAGCTGTGTAGACTAGAGGAGAGGAGAGGAGAGCTGTTTAGACTAGAGGAGAGGAGAGGAGAGCTGTGTATACTAGAGGAGAGCTGTGTTGACTAGAGGAGAACTGTGTAGACTAGAGGAGAGCTGTATAGACTAGATGAGAGCTGTGTAGAATAGAGGAGAGCTGTGTAGACTAGAGGTGAGCTGTGTAGACTAGAGGAGAGCTGTGTAGACTAGAGGAGAGCTGTGTAGCCTAGAGGAGATCTGTATAGACTAGAGGAGATATGTGAAGACTAGAGGAGAGGAGAGGAGAGGAGAGGAGAGGAGAGGAGAGGAGAGGAAAGGAGAGGAGAGGAGAGGAGAGGAGACGTGACGAGACGAGACGAGAGGAGAGGAGAGGAGAGGAGAGGAGAGGAGAGGAGAGCTGTGAAGACTAGAGGAGAGGAGAGGAGAGGAGAGGAGAGGAGAGGAGAGGAGAGGAGAGGAGAGGAGAGGAAAGGAGAGGAAAGGAGAGCAGTGAAGACTAGAGAAGAGGAGAGGAGAGGAGAGGAGAGGAGAGGAGAGGAGAGGAGAGGAGAGGAGAGGAGAGGAGAGGAGAGCTGTGTAGACTAGAGGAGAGGAGAGGAGAGCTGTGTAGACTAGAGGAGAGGAGAGGAGAGCTGTGTATACTAGAGGAGAGCTGTGTAGACTAGAGGAGAACTGTGTAGACTAGAGGAGAGCTGTATAGACTAGAGGAGAGCTGTGTAGAATAGAGGAGTGCTGTGTAGACTAGAGGTGAGCTGTGTAGACTAGAGGAGAGCTGTGTAGACTAGAGGAGAGCTGTGTAGCCTAGAGGAGAGCTTTGTAGACTAGAGGAGAGCTGTATAGACTAGAGGAGAGCTGTGTAGAATAGAGGAGTGCTGTGTAGACTAGAGGTGAGCTGTGTAGAATAGAGGAGAGCTGTGTAGACTAGATGTGAGCTGTATATACTAGAGGAGAGCTGTGTAGACTAGAGGTGAGCTGTATAGACAAGAGGAGAGCTGTGTAGAATAGAGGAGAGCTGTGTAGACTAGAGGTGAGCTGTATAGACTAGAGGAGAGCTGTATAGACTAGAGGAGATCTGTATAGACTAGAGGAGAGCTGTGTAGACTAGAGGAGAGGAGAGGAGAGCTGTATAGACTAGAGGAGAGCTGTGTAGACTAGAGGAGAGCTGTAGAGACTAGAGGAGAGCTGTGTAGAATAGAGGAGAGCTGTGTAGACTAGAGGTGAGCTGTATAGACTAGAGGAGAGCTGTGTAGACTATAGGAGAGGAGAGGAGAGCTGTGTAGACTAGAGGAGAGGAGAGGAGAGCTGTGTAGACTAGAGGAGAGCTCATGTAGACTAGAGTAGAGCTGTGTAGACTAGAGGAGAGCTGTGTAGACTAGAGGAGATCTGTATAGACTAGAGGAGATCTGTGAAGACTAGAGGAGAGGAGAGGAGAGGAGAGGAGAGGAGAGGAGAGGAGAGGAGAGGAGAGGAGAGGAGAGGAGAGGAGAGGAGAGGAGAGCTGTGAAGACTAGAGGAGAGCTGTGTAGACTAGTGGAGAGCTGTGTAGACTAGAGGAGAGCTGTGTAGACTAGAGGAGAACTGTGTAGACTAGAGGAGAGCTGTATAGACTAGAGGAGAGCTGTATAACCAAGAGGAGAGGAGAGGAGAGGAGAGGAGAGGAGAGGAGAGCTGTGTAGACTATAGGAGAGGAGAGGAGAGCTGTGTAGACTAGAGGAGAGCTGTGTAGACTAGAGGAGAGCTGTGTAGACTAGTGGAGAACTGTGTAGACTAGAGGAGAGCTGTTTAGACTAGAGGAGAGCTGTATAGACTAGAGGAGAGCTGTTTAGACTAGAGGAGAGCTGTTTAGAATAGAGGAGAGCTGTGTAGACTAGAGGTGAGCTGTGTAGACTAGAGGAGAGCTGTGTAGACTATAGGAGAGGAGAGGAGAGCTGTGTAGACTAGAGGAGAGCTGTATAGACTAGTGGAGAATTGTGTAGACTAGAGGAGAACTGTGTAGACTAGAGGAGAGCTGTATAGACTAGAGGGAAGCTGTGTAGACTAGAGTAAAGGAGAGCTGTGTAGACTAGAGGAGAGCTGTGTAGACTAGAGAAGAGCTCTGTAGACTAGAGGAGAGCTGTATAGACTAGAGGAGATCTGTATAGACTAGAGGAGAGCTGTGTAGACTAGAGGAGAGGAGAGGAGAGCTGTATAGACTAGAGGAGAGCTGTGTAGACTAGAGGAGAGCTGTGTAGACAAGAAGAGAGCTGTGTAGAATAGAGGAGAGCTGTGTAGACTAGAGGTGAGCTGTATAGACTAGTGGAGAGCTGTGTAGACTAGAGGAGATCTGTGTAGTCTAGAGGAGAGCTGTGTAGACTAGAGGAGAGCTGTGTAGACTAGAGGAGAGCTATGTAGACTAGATGAGAGCTGTGTAGACTAGAGGAGAGCTGTGTAGACTAGAGGAGAGCTGTATAGACTAGAGGAAAGCTGTGTAGACTAGAGTAAAGGAGAGCTGTGTAGACTAGAGGAGAGCTGTGTAGAATAGAGGAGAGCTGTGTAGACTAGAGGTGAGCTGTATAGACTAGTGGAGAGCTGTGTAGACTAGAGGAGATCTGTGTAGACTAGAGGAGAGCTGTGTAGACAAGAGGAGAGCTGTGTAGAATAGAGGAGAGCTGTGTAGACTAGAGGTGAGCTGTATAGACTAGAGGAGAGCTGTGTAGACAAGAGGAGATCTGTATAGACAAGAGGAGAGCTGTATAGACTAGAGGAGAGCTGTGTAGAATAGAGGAGAGCTGTGTAGACTGGAGGTGAGCTGTATAGACTAGAGGAGAGCTGTGTAGACTAGAGGTGAGCTGTATAGACTAGAGGAGAGCTGTGTAGAATAGAGGAGAGCTGTGTAGACTAGATGTGAGCTGTATATACTAGAGGAGAGCTGTGTAGACTAGAGGTGAGCTGTATAGACAAGAGGAGAGCTGTGTAGAATAGAGGAGAGCTGTGTAGACTAGAGGTGAGCTGTATAGACTAGAGGAGAGCTGTATAGACTAGAGGAGATCTGTATAGACTAGAGGAGAGCTGTGTAGACTAGAGGAGAGGAGAGGAGAGCTGTATAGACTAGAGGAGAGCTGTGTAGACTAGAGGAGAGCTGTAGAGACTAGAGGAGAGCTGTGTAGAATAGAGGAGAGCTGTGTAGACTAGAGGTGAGCTGTATAGACTAGAGGAGAGCTGTGTAGACTATAGGAGAGGAGAGGAGAGCTGTGTAGACTAGAGGAGAGGAGAGGAGAGCTGTGTAGACTAGAGGAGAGCTCATGTAGACTAGAGTAGAGCTGTGTAGACTAGAGGAGAGCTTTGTAGACTAGAGGAGATCTGTATAGACTAGAGGAGATCTGTGAAGACTAGAGGAGAGGAGAGGAGAGGAGAGGAGAGGAGAGGAGAGGAGAGCTGTGAAGACTAGAGGAGAGCTGTGTAGACTAGTGGAGAGCTCTGTAGACTACAGGAGAGCTGTGTAGACTAGAGGAGAACTGTGTAGACTAGAGGAGAGCTGTATAGACTAGAGGAGAGCTGTATAACCAAGAGGAGAGGAGAGGAGAGGAGAGGAGAGGAGAGGAGAGGAGAGGAGAGGAGAGCTGTGTAGACTATAGGAGAGGAGAGGAGAGCTGTGTAGACTAGAGGAGAGCTGTGTAGACTAGAGGAGAGCTGTGTAGACTAGTGGAGAACTGTGTAGACTAGAGGAGAGCTGTTTAGACTAGAGGAGAGCTGTATAGACTAGAGGAGAGCTGTTTAGACTAGAGGAGAGCTGTTTAGAATAGAGGAGAGCTGTGTAGATTAGAGGTGAGCTGTGTAGACTAGAGGAGAGCTGTGTAGACTATAGGAGAGGAGAGGAGAGCTGTGTAGACTAGAGGAGAGCTGTATAGACTAGTGGAGAATTGTGTAGACTAGAGGAGAACTGTGTAGACTAGAGGAGAGCTGTATAGACTAGAGGAGAATTGTGGAGACTAGAGGTGAACTGTGAAGACTAGAGGAGAGCTGTATAGACTAGAGGAGAGCTGTTTAGACTAGAGGAGAGCTGTGTAGAATAGAGGATAGCTGTGTAGACTATAGGTGAGCTGTATAGACTAGAGGAGAGCTGTGTAGACTAGAGGAGATCTGTATAGACTAGAGGAGAGCTGTATAGACTAGAGGAGAGCTGTGTAGAATAGAGGAGAGCTGTGTAGACTAGAGGTGAGCTGTATAGACTAGAGGAGAGCTGTGTAGACTAGAGGTGAGCTGTATAGACTAGAGGAGAGCTGTGTGGACTAGAGGAGAGCTGTATAGACTAGAGGAGAGCTGTGTAGAATAGAGGAGAGCTGTGTAGACTAGAGGTGAGCTGTATAGACTAGAGGAGAGCTGTGTAGACTAGAGGTGAGCTGTGTAGACTAGAGGAAAGGAGAGCTGTGTAGACTAGAGGATAGCTGTGTAGACTAGAGGAGAGCTGTATAGACTAGAGGAGATCTGTATAGACTAGAGGATAGCTGTGTAGACTAGAGGAGAGGAGAGGATTGCTGTATAGACTAGAGGAGAGCTGTGTAGACTAGAGGAGAGCTGTGTAGACAAGAGGAGAGCTGTGTAGAATAGAGGAGAGCTTTGTAAACTAGAGGTGAGCTGTATAGACTAGAGGAGAGCTGTGTAGACTAGAGGAGATCTGTGTAGACTAGAGGAGAGCTGTGTAGACAAGAGGAGAGCTGTGTAGAATAGAGGAGAGCTGTGTAGACTAGAGGTCAGCTGTATAGACTAGAGGAGAGCTGTGTAGACTAGAGGAGATCTGTATAGACTAGAGGAGAGCTGTATAGACTAGAGGAGAGCTGTGTAGAATAGAGGAGAGCTGTGTAGACTAGTGGAGAACTGTGTAGACTAGAGGAGAGCTGTTTAGACTAGAGGAGAGCTGTATAGACTAGAGGAGAGCTGTTTAGACTAGAGGAGAGCTGTTTAGAATAGAGGAGAGCTGTGTAGATTAGAGGTGAGCTGTGTAGACTAGAGGAGAGCTGTGTAGACTATAGGAGAGGAGAGGAGAGCTGTGTAGACTAGAGGAGAGCTGTATAGACTAGTGGAGAATTGTGTAGACTAGAGGAGAACTGTGTAGACTAGAGGAGAGCTGTATAGACTAGAGGAGAATTGTGGAGACTAGAGGTGAACTGTGAAGACTAGAGGAGAGCTGTATAGACTAGAGGAGAGCTGTTTAGACTAGAGGAGAGCTGTGTAGAATAGAGGATAGCTGTGTAGACTATAGGTGAGCTGTATAGACTAGAGGAGAGCTGTGTAGACTAGAGGAGATCTGTATAGACTAGAGGAGAGCTGTATAGACTAGAGGAGAGCTGTGTAGAATAGAGGAGAGCTGTGTAGACTAGAGGTGAGCTGTATAGACTAGAGGAGAGCTGTGTAGACTAGAGGTGAGCTGTATAGACTAGAGGAGAGCTGTGTGGACTAGAGGAGAGCTGTATAGACTAGAGGAGAGCTGTGTAGAATAGAGGAGAGCTGTGTAGACTAGAGGTGAGCTGTATAGACTAGAGGAGAGCTGTGTAGACTAGAGGTGAGCTGTGTAGACTAGAGGAAAGGAGAGCTGTGTAGACTAGAGGATAGCTGTGTAGACTAGAGGAGAGCTGTATAGACTAGAGGAGATCTGTATAGACTAGAGGATAGCTGTGTAGACTAGAGGAGAGGAGAGGATTGCTGTATAGACTAGAGGAGAGCTGTGTAGACTAGAGGAGAGCTGTGTAGACAAGAGGAGAGCTGTGTAGAATAGAGGAGAGCTTTGTAAACTAGAGGTGAGCTGTATAGACTAGAGGAGAGCTGTGTAGACTAGAGGAGATCTGTGTAGACTAGAGGAGAGCTGTGTAGACAAGAGGAGAGCTGTGTAGAATAGAGGAGAGCTGTGTAGACTAGAGGTCAGCTGTATAGACTAGAGGAGAGCTGTGTAGACTAGAGGAGATCTGTATAGACTAGAGGAGAGCTGTATAGACTAGAGGAGAGCTGTGTAGAATAGAGGAGAGCTGTGTAGACTAGAGGTGAGCTGTATAGACTAGAGGAGAGCTGTGTAGACTAGAGGTGAGCTGTATAGACTAGAGGAGAGCTGTGTAGACTAGAGGAGAGCTGTATAGACTAGAGGAGAGCTGTGTAGAATAGAGGAGAGCTGTGTAGACTAGAGGTGAGCTGTATAGACTAGAGGAGAGCTGTGTAGACTAGAGGTGAGCTGTATAGACAAGAGGAGAGCTGTGTAGAATAGAGGAGAGCTGTGTAGACTAGAGGTGAGCTGTATAGACTAGAGGAGAGCTGTATAGACTAGAGGAGAGCTGTATAGACTAGATGAGAGCTGTGTAGACTAGAGGAGAGGAGAGGAGAGCTGTATAGACTAGAGGAGAGCTGTGTAGACTAGAGGAGAGCTGTATAGACTAGAGGAGAGCTGTGTAGAATAGAGGAGAGCTGTGTAGACTAGAGGTGAGCTGTATAGACTAGAGGAGAGCTGTGTAGACTATAGGAGAGGAGAGGAGAGCTGTGTAGACTAGAGGAGAGGAGAGGAGATCTGTGTAGACTAGAGGAGAGCTCTTGTAGACTAGAGGAGAGCTGTGTAGACTAGCGGAGAGCTGTGTAGACTAGAGGAGATCTGTATAGACTAGAAGAGATCTGTGAAGACTAGAGGAGAGGAGAGGAGAGGAGAGGAGAGGAGAGGAGAGGAGAGGAGAGGAGAGCTGTGAAGACTAGAGGAGAGCTGTGTAGACTAGAGGAGAGCTGTGTAGACTAGAGGAGAGCTGTGTAGACTAGAGGAGAACTGTGTAGACTGTAGGAGAGCTGTATAGACTAGAGGAGAGCTGTATAGACTAGAGGAGAGCTGTTTAGACTAGAGGAGAGCTGTTTAGAATAGAGGACAGCTGTGTAGACTAGAGGTGAGCTGTGTAGACTAGAGGAGAGCTGTGTAGACTATAGGAGAGGAGAGGAGAGCTGTGTAGACTAGAGGAGAGCTGTATAGACTAGTGGAGAATTGTGTAGACTAGAGGAGAGCTGTGTAGACTAGAGGAGAGCTGTATAGACTAGAGGAGAATTGTGGAGACAAGAGGAGAACTGTGAAGACTAGAGGAGAGCTGTATAGACTAGAGGAGAGGAGAGGAGAGGAGAGGAGAGGAGAGGAGAGGAGAGGAGAGGAGAGGAGAGGAGAGGAGAGGAGAGGAGAGGAGAGGAGAGGAGGGGAGAGGAGAGGAGAGCTGTGAAGACTAGAGGAGAGGAGAGGAGAGGAGAGGAGAGGAGAGGAGAGGAGAGGAGAGGAGAGGAGGGGAGAGGAGAGCTGTGTAGACTAGAGGAGAGGAGAGGAGAGCTGTGTAGACTAGAGGAGAGCTGTGTAGACTAGTGGAGAGCTGTGTAGACTAGAGGAGAACTGTGTAGACTAGAGGAGAGCTGTATAGACTAGAGGAGAGCTGTATAGACTAGAGGAGAGCTGTTTAGACTAGAGGAGAGCTGTTTAGAATAGAGGAGAGCTGTGTAGACTAGAGGTGAGCTGTGTAGACTAGAGGAGAGCTGTGTAGACTAGAGGTGAGCTGTGTAGACTAGAGGAGAGCTGTATAGACTAGTGGAGAATTGTGTAGACTAGAGGATAACTGTGTAGACTAGAGGAGAGCTGTATAGACTAGAGGAGAATTGTGGAGACTAGAGGAGAACTGTGAAGACTAGAGGAGAGCTGTATAGACTAGAGGAGAGCTGTTTAGACTAGAGGAGAGCTGTGTAGAATAGAGGAGAGCTGTGTAGACTAGAGGTGAGCTGTGTAGACTAGAGGAGAGCTGTGTAGACTAGAGGAGAGCTGTGTAGACTAGAGGAGAGCTGTGTAGACTAGAGGAGAGCTCTTGTAGACTAGAGGAGATCTGTATAGACTAGAGGAGATCTGTGAAGACTAGAGGAGAGGAGAGGAGAGGAGAGGAGAGGAGAGGAGAGGAGAGGAGAGGAGAGGAGAGGAAAGGAGAGGAGAGGAGACGTGACGAGACGAGACGAGAGGAGAGGAGAGGAGAGGAGAGGAGAGGAGAGGAGAGCTGTGTAGACTAGAGGAGAGGAGAGGAGAGCTGTTTAGACTAGAGGAGAGGAGAGGAGAGCTGTGTATACTAGAGGAGAGCTGTGTTGACTAGAGGAGAACTGTGTAGACTAGAGGAGAGCTGTATAGACTAGATGAGAGCTGTGTAGAATAGAGGAGAGCTGTGTAGACTAGAGGTGAGCTGTGTAGACTAGAGGAGAGCTGTGTAGACTAGAGGAGAGCTGTGTAGCCTAGAGGAGATCTGTATAGACTAGAGGAGATATGTGAAGACTAGAGGAGAGGAGAGGAGAGGAGAGGAGAGGAGAGGAGAGGAGAGGAGAGGAAAGGAGAGGAGAGGAGAGGAGACGTGACGAGACGAGACGAGAGGAGAGGAGAGGAGAGGAGAGGAGAGGAGAGGAGAGCTGTGAAGACTAGAGGAGAGGAGAGGAGAGGAGAGGAGAGGAGAGGAGAGGAGAGGAGAGGAAAGGAGAGGAAAGGAGAGCAGTGAAGACTAGAGAAGAGGAGAGGAGAGGAGAGGAGAGGAGAGGAGAGGAGAGGAGAGGAGAGGAGAGGAGAGGAGAGGAGAGGAGAGGAGAGCTGTGTAGACTAGAGGAGAGGAGAGGAGAGCTGTGTAGACTAGAGGAGAGGAGAGGAGAGCTGTGTATACTAGAGGAGAGCTGTGTAGACTAGAGGAGAACTGTGTAGACTAGAGGAGAGCTGTATAGACTAGAGGAGAGCTGTGTAGAATAGAGGAGTGCTGTGTAGACTAGAGGTGAGCTGTGTAGACTAGAGGAGAGCTGTGTAGACTAGAGGAGAGCTGTGTAGCCTAGAGGAGAGCTTTGTAGACTAGAGGAGAGCTCTTGTAGACTAGAGGAGATCTGTATAGACTAGAGGAGATCTGTGAAGACTAGAGGAGAGGAGAGGAGAGGAGAGGAGAGGAGAGGAGAGGAGAGGAGAGAAAGGAGAGGAGAGGAGAGGAGAGGAGAGGAGAGGAGAGGAGAGGAGAGCTGTGAAGACTAGATGAGAGTAGAGGAGAGGAGAGGAGAGGAGAGGAGACGAGAGGAGAGGAGAGCTGTGAAGACTAGAGGAGAGGAGAGGAGAGGAGAGGAGAGGAGAGGAGAGGAGAGGAGAGGAGAGGAGAGGAGAGGAGAGCTGTGTAGACTAGAGGAGAGGAGAGGAGAGCAGTGTAGACTAGAGGAGAGCTGTGTAGACTAGAGGAGAACTGTGTAGACTAGAGGAGAACTGTGTAGACTAGAGGAGATCTGTATAGACTAGAGGAGAGCTGTGTAGACTAGAGGAGAGCTGTGTAGAATAGAGGAGAGCTGTGAAGACTAGAGGAGAGGAGAGGAGAGGAGAGGAGAGGAGAGGAGAGGAGAGGAGAGGAGAGGAGAGGAGAGCTGTGTAGACTAGAGGAGAGCTGTGTAGACTAGAGGAGAACTGTGTAGACTAGAGGAGAACTGTGTAGACTAGAGGAGATCTGTATAGACTAGAGGAGAGCTGTGTAGACTAGAGGAGAGCTGTGTAGAATAGAGGAGAGCTGTGAAGACTAGAGGAGAGGAGAGGAGAGGAGAGGAGAGGAGAGGAGAGGAGAGGAGAGGAGACGAGAGGAGAGGAGAGGAGAGGAGAGGAGAGGAGAGGAGAGGAGAGGAGAGCTGTGTAGACTAGAGGAGAGGAGAGGAGAGCTGTGTAGACTAGAGGAGAGCTGTGTAGACTAGAGGAGAACTGTGTAGACTAGAGGAGAGCTGTATAGACTAGAGGAGAGCTGTGTAGAATAGAGGAGAGCTGTGTCGACTAGAGGAGAACTGTGTAGACTAGAGGAGAGCTGTATAGACTAGAGGAGAGCTGTGTAGACTAGAGGAGAGCTGTGTAGAATAGAGGAGAGCTGTGTAGACTAGAGGAGAGCTGTGTAGACTAGAGGAGAGCTGTGTAGACTAGAGGAGAGCTGTATAGACTAGAGGAACACTGTGTAGACTAGAGGAGAGCTGTGTAGACTAGAGGAGAGGAGAGGAGAGCTGTGTAGAATAGAGGAGAGCTGTGTATAGGAGAGGAGAGCTCTTGTAGACTAGAGGAGAGCTGTGTAGACTAGAGGAGAGCTGTGTAGACTAGAGGAGAGCTGTGTAGACTAGAGGAGAGCTGAATAGACTAGAGGTGAGCTGTATAGACTAGAGGAGAGCTGTGTAGACTAGATGAGAGGAGAGGAGAGGAGATGAGAGGAGAGTAGAGGAGAGGAGAGGAGAGCTGTGTAGACTAGAGGAGAGGAGAATAGAGCTGTGTAGACTAGAGGAGAGCTGTGTAGACTAGAGGAGAACTGTGTAGACTAGAGGAGAGCTGTATAGACTAGAGGAGAGCTGTGTAGACTAGAGGAGAACTGTGTAGACTAGAGGAGATCTGTATAGACTAGAGGAGAGCTGTGTAGACTAGAGGAGAGCTGTGTAGAATAGAGGAGAGCTGTGTAGACTAGAGGAGAGCTGTGTAGACTTGAGGAGAGCTGTGTAGACTAGAGGAGAGCTGTATAGACTAGAGGAACACTGTGTAGACTAGAGGAGAGCTGTGTAGACTAGCGGAGAGGAGAGGGGAGCTGTGCAGAATAGAGGAGAGCTGTGTAGAGGAGAGGAGAGCTCTTGTAGACTAGACGAGATCTGTATAGACTAGAGGAGATATGTGAAGACGAGAGGAGAGGAGAGGAGAGGAGAGGAAAGGAGAGGAGAGGAGAGGAGAGGAGAGGATAGGAGAGGAGAGGAGAGCTGTGAAGACTAGAGGAGAGGAGAGGAGAGGAGAGGAGAGGAGAGGAGAGAAGAGGAGAGGAGAGGAGAGGAGAGGAGAGGAGAGCTGTGAAGAATAGAGGAGAGGAGAGGAGAGGAGAGGAGAGGAGATGAGATGAGAGGAGAGGAGAGGAGATGAGATGAGATGAGATGAGATGAGAGGAGAGGAGAGGAGAGGAGAGGAGAGGAGAGGAGAGGAGAGGAGAGGAGAGCTGAGTAGACTAGAGGAGAGGAGAGGAGAGGAGAGCTGTGTTGACTAGAGGAGAGCTGTGTAGACTAGAGGAGAACAGTGTAGACTAGAGGAGAGCTGTATAGACTAGAGGAGAGCTGTGTAGAATAGAGGAGAGCTGTGTAGACTAGAGGAGAACTGTGTAGACTAGAGGAGAGCTGTATAGACTAGAGGAGAGCTGTGTAGACTAGAGGAGAGCTGTGTAGAATAGAGGAGAGCTGTGTAGACTAGAGGAGAGCTGTGTAGACTAGAGGAGAGCTGTGTAGACTAGAGGTGAGCTGTGTAGACTAGAGGATAACTGTGTAGACTAGAGGAGAGATGTGTAGCCTAGAGGAGAGCTGTGTAGACTAGAGGAGAGCTCTTGTAGACTAGAGGAGATCTGTATAGACTAGAGGAGATCTGTGAAGACTAGAGGAGAGGAGAGGAGAGGAGAGGAGAGGAGAGCTGTGAAGACTAGAGGAGAGGAGAGGAGAGGAGAGGAGATGAGAGGAGATGAGAGGAGAGGAGAGGAGAGGAGAGGAGAGGAGAGGAGAGGAGAGGAGAGCTGTGAAGACTATAGGAGAGGAGAGGAGAGGAGAGGAGAGGAGAGGAGAGGAGAGGAGAGGAGAGGAGAGGAGAGGAGAGGAGAGGAGAGCAGTGTAGAGTAGAGGAGAGGAGAGGAGAGCTGTGTAGACTAGAGGAGAGCTGTGTAGACTAGAGGAGAACTGTGTAGACTAGAGGAGAGCTGTATAGACTAGAGGAGAGCTGTGTAGAATAGAGGAGTGCTGTGTAGACTAGAGGAGAACTGTGTAGACTAGAGGAGAGCTGTATAGACTAGAGGAGAGCTGTGTAGACTAGAGGAGAGCTGTGTAGAATAGAGGAGAGCTGTGTAGACTAGAGGAGAGCTGTGTAGACTAGAGGAGAGCTGTGTAGACAAGAGGAGAGCTGTGTAGAATAGAGGAGAGCTGTGTAGACTAGAGGAGAACTGTGTAGACTAGAGGAGAGCTGTATAGACTAGAGGAGAGCTGTGTAGACTAGAGGAGAGCTGTGTAGAATAGTGGAGAGCTGTGTAGACTAGAGGAGAGCTGTGTAGACTAGAGGAGAGCTGTGTAGCCTAGAGGAGAGCTGTGTAGACTAGAGGAGAGCTCTTGTAGACTAGAGGAGATCTGTATAGACTAGAGGAGATCTGTGAAGACTAGAGGAGAGGAGAGGAGAGGAGAGGAGAGGAGAGGAGAGGAGAGGAAAGGAGAGGAGAGGAGAGGAGAGGAGAGGAGAGGAGAGGAGAGGAGAGGAGAGCTGTGAAGACTAGAGGAGAGGAGAGGAGAGGAGAGGAGCGGAGAGGAGAGGAGAGGAGAGGAGAGGAGAGGAGTGGAGAGGAGAGGAGAGGAGCGGATAGGAGAGAAGAGGAGAGCTGTGAAGAGTAGAGGAGAGGAGAGGAGAGGAGAGGAGAGGAGAGGAGAGGAGAGGAGAGGAGAGGAGAGGAGAGGAGAGGAGACGAGAGGAGAGGAGAGGAGAGGAGAGGAGAGCTGTGTAGACTAGAGGAGAGGAGAGGAGAGCTGTGTAGACTAGAGGAGAGCTGTGTAGACTAGAGGAGAACTGTGTAGACTAGAGGAGAGCTGTATAGACTAGAGGAGAGCTGTGTAGACTAGAGGAGAGCTGTGTAGAATAGAGGAGAACTGTGTAGACTAGAGGAGAGCTGTGTAGACTAGAGGAGAGCTGTGTAGACTAGAGGAGAGCTGTATAGACTAGAGGAACACTGTGTAGACTAGAGGAGAGCTGTGTAGACTAGAGGAGAGCTGTGTAGACTAGAGGAGAGCTGTGTAGACTAGAGGAGAGCTGAATAGACTAGAGGTGAGCTGTATAGACTAGAGGAGAGCTGTGTAGACTAGATGAGAGGAGAGGAGAGGAGATGAGAGGAGAGTAGAGGAGAGGAGAGGAGAGCTGTGTAGACTAGAGGAGAGGAGAATAGAGCTGTGTAGACTAGAGGAGAGCTGTGTAGACTAGAGGAGAACTGTGTAGACTAGAGGAGAGCTGTATAGACTAGAGGAGAGCTGTGTAGACTAGAGGAGAACTGTGTAGACTAGAGGAGATCTGTATAGACTAGAGGAGAGCTGTGTAGACTAGAGGAGAGCTGTGTAGAATAGAGGAGAGCTGTGTAGACTAGAGGAGAGCTGTGTAGACTTGAGGAGAGCTGTGTAGACTAGAGGAGAGCTGTATAGACTAGAGGAACACTGTGTAGACTAGAGGAGAGCTGTGTAGACTAGCGGAGAGGAGAGGGGAGCTGTGCAGAATAGAGGAGAGCTGTGTAGAGGAGAGGAGAGCTCTTGTAGACTAGACGAGATCTGTATAGACTAGAGGAGATATGTGAAGACGAGAGGAGAGGAGAGGAGAGGAGAGGAGAGGAGAGGAGAGGAGAGGAGAGGAAAGGAGAGGAGAGGAGAGGAGAGGAGAGGAGAGGAGAGGAGAGCTGTGAAGACTAGAGGAGAGGAGAGGAGAGGAGAGGAGAGGAGAGGAGAGGAGAGGAGAGGAGAGGAGAGGAGAGAAGAGGAGAGGAGAGGAGAGGAGAGGAGAGGAGAGGAGAGGAGAGCTGTGAAGACTAGAGGAGAGGAGAGGAGAGGAGAGGAGATGAGAGGAGAGGAGAGGAGAGGAGAGGAGAGGAGAGGAGAGGAGAGGAGAGGAGAGGAGAGGAGAGGAGAGGAGAGGAGAGGAGAGGAGAGGAGAGCTGTGTAGACTAGAGGAGAGGAGAGGAGAGCTGTGTAGACTAGAGGAGAGCTGTGTAGACTAGAGGAGAACAGTGTAGACTAGAGGAGAGCTGTATAGACTAGAGGAGAGCTGTGTAGAATAGAGGAGAGCTGTGTAGACTAGAGGAGAACTGTGTAGACTAGAGGAGAGCTGTATAGACTAGAGGAGAGCTGTGTAGACTAGAGGAGAGCTGTGTAGAATAGAGGAGAGCTGTGTAGACTAGAGGAGAGCTGTGTAGACTAGAGGAGAGCTGTGTAGACTAGAGGTGAGCTGTGTAGACTAGAGGATAACTGTGTAGACTAGAGGAGAGATGTGTAGCCTAGAGGAGAGCTGTGTAGACTAGAGGAGAGCTCTTGTAGACTAGAGGAGATCTGTATAGACTAGAGGAGATCTGTGAAGACTAGAGGAGAGGAGAGGAGAGGAGAGGAGAGGAGAGGAGAGGAGAGGAGAGGAGAGGAGAGCTGTGAAGACTAGAGGAGAGGAGAGGAGAGGAGAGGAGATGAGAGGAGAGGAGAGGAGAGGAGAGGAGAGGAGAGGAGAGGAGAGCTGTGAAGACTAGAGGAGAGGAGAGGAGAGGAGAGGAGAGGAGAGGAGAGGAGAGGAGAGGAGAGGAGAGGAGAGGAGAGGAGAGGAGAGGAGAGGAGAGCTGTGTAGACTAGAGGAGAGGAGAGGAGAGCTGTGTAGACTAGAGGAGAGCTGTGTGGACTAGAGGAGAACAGTGTAGACTAGAGGAGAGCTGTATAGACTAGAGGAGAGCTGTGTAGAATAGAGGAGAGCTGTGTAGACTAGAGGAGAACTGTGTAGACTAGAGGAGAGCTGTATAGACTAGAGGAGAGCTGTGTAGACTAGAGGAGAGCTGTGTAGAATAGTGGAGAGCTGTGTAGACTAGAGGAGAGCTGTGTAGACTAGAGGAGAGCTGTGTAGCCTAGAGGAGAGCTGTGTAGACTAGAGGAGAGCTCTTGTAGACTAGAGGAGATCTGTATAGACTAGAGGAGATCTGTGAAGACTAGAGGAGAGGAGAGGAGAGGAGAGGAGAGGAGAGGAGAGGAGAGGAGAGGAGAGGAGAGGAGAGGAGAGGAGAGGAAAGGAGAGGAGAGGAGAGGAGAGGAGAGCTGTGAAGACTAGAGGAGAGGAGAGGAGAGGAGAGGAGAGGAGAGGAGAGGAGAGGAGAGGAGAGGAGAGGAGAGGAGTGGAGAGGAGAGGAGAGGAGCGGAGAGGAGAGGAGAGGAGAGCTGTGAAGAGTAGAGGAGAGGAGAGGAGAGGAGAGGAGAGGAGAGGAGAGGAGAGGAGAGGAGAGGAGAGGAGAGGAGAGCTGTGTAGACTAGAGGAGAGGATAGGAGAGCTGTGTAGACTAGAGGAGAGCTGTGTAGACTAGAGGAGAACTGTGTAGACTAGAGGAGAGCTGTATAGACTAGAGGAGAGCTGTGGAGACTAGAGGAGAACTGTGTAGACTAGAGGAGAGCTGTGTAGACTAGAGGAGAGCTGTGTAGAATAGTGGAGAGCTGTGTAGACTAGAGGAGAGCTGTGTAGACTAGAGGAGAGCTGTGTAGCCTAGAGGAGAGCTGTGTAGACTAGAGGAGAGCTCTTGTAGACTAGAGGAGATCTGTATAGACTAGAGGAGATCTGTGAAGACTAGAGGAGAGCTGTGTAGACTAGAGGAGAGCTCTTGTAGACTAGAGGAGATCTGTATAGACTAGAGGAGATCTGTGAAGACTAGAGGAGAGGAGAGGAGAGGAGAGGAGAGGAGAGGATAGGAGAGGAGAGGAGAGGAGAGGAAAGGAGAGGAGAGGAGAGGAGAGCAGAGGAGAGGAGAGGAGAGGAGAGGAGAGGAGAGGAGAGCTGTGAAGACTAGAGGAGAGGAGGGGAGAGGAGAGGAGCGGAGAGGAGAGGAGAGGAGAGGAGAGGAGAGCTGTGTAGACTAGAGGAGAGCTGTGTAGAATAGAGGAGAGCTGTGTAGACTAGAGGAGAACTTTGAAGACTAGAGGAGAGCTGTATAGACTAGAGGAGAGCTGTGTAGACTAGAGGAGAGCTGTGTAGAATAGAGGAGAGCTGTGTAGACTAGAGGAGAGCTGTGTAGACTAGAGGAGAGCTGTGTAGACTAGAGGAGAGCTGTATAGACTAGAGGAACACTGTGTAGACTAGAGGAGAGCTGTGTAGACTAGAGGAGAGGAGAGGAGAGCTGTGTAGAATAGAGGAGAGCTGTGTAGACTAGCGGAGAGCTGTGTAGACTAGAGGAGATCTGGCTAGACTAGAGGAACACTGTGTAGACTAGAGGAGAGCTGGCTAGACTAGAGGAACACTGTGTAGACTAGAGGAGAGCTGTGTACAGGATAGGAGAGCTGTGTAGACTAGAGGAAAGGAGAGGAGAGGAGAGGGGAAGAGAGGAGAGGAGAGGAGAGGAGAGGAGAGCTGTGTAGACTAGAGGAGAGGAGAGGAGAGCTGTGTAGACTAGAGGAGAGCTGAATAGACTAGAGGTGAGCTTTATAGACTAGAGGAGAGCTGTGTAGACTAGATGAGAGGAGAGGAGAGGAGAGGAGAGGAGAGGAGAGGAGAGGAGAGGAGAGGAGAGGAGAGGAGAGGAGAGCTGTGTAGACTAGAGGAGAGGAGAGGAGAGCTGTGTAGACTAGAGGAGAGCTGTGTAGACTAGAGGAGAGGAGAGGAGAGCTGTGTAGACTAGAGGAGAGCTGTATAGACTAGAGGAGAGCTCTTGTAGACTAGAGGAGGGCTGTGTAGACTAGAGGAGAGCTGTGTAGACTAGAGGAGAGCTGTGTAGACTAGAGGAGATCTGTATAGACTAGAGGAGATCTGTGAAGACTAGAGGAGAGGAGAGGAGAGGAGAGGAGAGGAGATGAGAGCTGTGTAGACTAGAGGAGAGGAGAGGAGAGCTGTGTTGACTAGAGGAGAGCTGTGTAGACTAGAGGAGAGCTGTGTAGACTAGAGGAGAGCTGTATAGACTAGAGGAGAGCTTTGTAGACTAGAGGAGAGCTGTATAGACTAGAGGAGAGCTGTGTAGACTAGAGGAGAGCTGTGTAGACTAGAGGAGAGCGGTATAGACTAGAGGAGAGCTGTGTAGACTAGAGGAGAGCTGTGTAGACTAGAGGAGAGGAGAGCTGTGTAGACTAGATTAGAGCTGTGTAGACTAGAGGAGAGCTGTATAGACTAGAGGAGAGCTGTGTAGACTAGAGGAGAGCTGTGCAGACGAGAGGAGAGCTGTGTAGACTAGAGGAGAGCTGGCTAGACTAGATGAGTGCTGTATAGACTAGAGGAGAGCTGTGTAGACTAGAGGAGAGCTGTGTAGAATAGAGGAGAGCTGTGTAGACTAGAGGAGAGCTGTGTAGACTAGAGGAGAGCTGTGTAGACTAGAGGAGAGCTGTATAGACTAGAGGAACACTGTGTAGACTAGAGGAGAGCTGTGTAGACTAGAGGAGAGGAGAGGAGAGCTGTGTAGAATAGAGGAGAGCTGTGTAGACTAGCGGAGAGCTGTGTAGACTAGAGGAGATCTGGCTAGACTAGAGGAACACTGTGTAGACTAGAGGAGAGCTGGCTAGACTAGAGGAACACTGTGTAGACTAGAGGAGAGCTGTGTACAGGATAGGAGAGCTGTGTAGACTAGAGGAAAGGAGAGGAGAGGAGAGGGGAAGAGAGGAGAGGAGAGGAGAGGAGAGGAGAGCTGTGTAGACTAGAGGAGAGGAGAGGAGAGCTGTGTAGACTAGAGGAGAGCTGAATAGACTAGAGGTGAGCTTTATAGACTAGAGGAGAGCTGTGTAGACTAGATGAGAGGAGAGGAGAGGAGAGGAGAGGAGAGGAGAGGAGAGGAGAGGAGAGGAGAGGAGAGCTGTGTAGACTAGAGGAGAGGAGAGGAGAGCTGTGTAGACTAGAGGAGAGCTGTGTAGACTAGAGGAGAGGAGAGGAGAGCTGTGTAGACTAGAGGAGAGCTGTATAGACTAGAGGAGAGCTCTTGTAGACTAGAGGAGAGCTCTTGTAGACTAGAGGAGGGCTGTGTAGACTAGAGGAGAGCTGTGTAGACTAGAGGAGAGCTGTGTAGACTAGAGGAGATCTGTATAGACTAGAGGAGATCTGTGAAGACTAGAGGAGAGGAGAGGAGAGGAGAGGAGAGGAGAGGAGATGAGAGCTGTGTAGACTAGAGGAGAGGAGAGGAGAGCTGTGTAGACTAGAGGAGAGCTGTGTAGACTAGAGGAGAGCTGTATAGACTAGAGGAGAGCTTTGTAGACTAGAGGAGAGCTGTATAGACTAGAGGAGAGCTGTGTAGACTAGAGGAGAGCTGTGTAGACTAGAGGAGAGCGGTATAGACTAGAGGAGAGCTGTGTAGACTAGAGGAGAGCTGTGTAGACTAGAGGAGAGGAGAGCTGTGTAGACTAGATTAGAGCTGTGTAGACTAGAGGAGAGCTGTATAGACTAGAGGAGAGCTGTGTAGACTAGAGGAGAGCTGTGCAGACGAGAGGAGAGCTGTGTAGACTAGAGGAGAGCTGGCTAGACTAGATGAATGCTGTGTAGACTAGAGGAGAGCTGTGCACAGGAGAGGAGAGCTGTGTAGACTAGAGTGGAGCTGTGTAGACTAGAGGAGAGGAGAGGAGAGGAGAGCTGTGTAGACTAGAGGAGAGCTGTATAGACTAGAGGAGAGCTGTGCACAGGAGAGGAGAGCTGTGTAGACTAGAGTAGAGCTGTGTAGACTAGAGGAGGGCTGTGTAGACTAGAGGAGAGGAGAGGAGAGCTGTGTAGACTAGAGGAGAGCTCTTGTAGACTAGAGGAGAGCTGTGTAGACTAGAGGAGAGCTGTGTAGACTAGAGGAGATCTGTATAGACTAGAGGAGATCTGTGAAGACTAGAGGAGAGGAGAGGAGAGGAGAGGAGAGGAGAGGAGATGAGAGCTGTGTAGACTAGAGGAGAGGAGAGGAGAGCTGTGTAGACTAGAGGAGAGCTGTGTAGACTAGAGGAGAGCTGTATAGACTAGAGGAGAGCTTTGTAGACTAGAGGAGAGCTGTATAGACTAGAGGAGAGCTGTGTAGACTAGAGGAGAGCTGTGTAGACTAGAGGAGAGCGGTATAGACTAGAGGAGAGCTGTGTAGACTAGAGGAGAGCTGTGTAGACTAGAGGAGAGGAGAGCTGTGTAGACTAGATTAGAGCTGTGTAGACTAGAGGAGAGCTGTATAGACTAGAGGAGAGCTGTGTAGACTAGAGGAGAGCTGTGCAGACGAGAGGAGAGCTGTGTAGACTAGAGGAGAGCTGGCTAGACTAGATGAATGCTGTGTAGACTAGAGGAGAGCTGTGCACAGGAGAGGAGAGCTGTGTAGACTAGAGTAGAGCTGTGTAGACTAGAGGAGAGGAGAGGAGAGGAGAGCTGTGTAGACTAGAGGAGAGCTGTATAGACTAGAGGAGAGCTGTGCACAGGAGAGGAGAGCTGTGTAGACTAGAGTAGAGCTGTGTAGACTAGAGGAGGGCTGTGTAGACTAGAGGAGAGGAGAGGAGAGCTGTGTAGACTAGAGGAGAGCTCTTGTAGACTAGAGGAGAGCTGTGTAGACTAGAGGAGAGCTGTGTAGACTAGAGGAGATCTGTATAGACTAGAGGAGATCTGTGAAGACTAGAGGAGAGGAGAGGAGAGGAGAGGAGAGGAGAGGAGAGGAGAGGAGATGAGAGGAGAGCTGTATAGACTAGAGGAGAGCTGTATAAACTAGAGGAGAGCTGAATAGACTAGAGGTGAGCTGTATAGACTAGAGGAGAGCTGTGTAGAATAGAGGAGAGCTGTGTAGACTAGAGGAGAACTGTGTAGACTAGAGGAGATCTGTATAGACTAGAGGAGAGCTGTGTAGACTAGAGGAGAGGAGAGGAGAGGAGAGGAGAGGAGAGGAGAGGAGAGGAGAGGAGAGGAGAGAGAGGAGAGGAGATGAGAGGAGAGGAGAGGAGAGGAGAGCTGTGAAGACTAGAGGAGAGGAGAGGAGAGGAGAGGAGAGGAGAGGAGAGGAGAGGAGAGCTGTGAAGACTAGAGGAGAGGAGAGGAGAGGAGAGGAGAGGAGAGGAGAGGAGAGGAGAGGAGAGGAGAGCTGTGTAGACTAGAGGAGAGGAGAGGAGAGCTGTGTAGACTAGAGGAGAGCTCTTGTAGACTAGAGGAGATCTGTATAGACTAGAGGAGATCTGTGAAGACTAGAGGAGAGGAGAGGAGAGGAGAGGAGAGGAGAGGAGAGGAGAGGAGAGCTGTGAAGACTAGAGGAGAGGAGAGGAGAGGAGAGGAGATGAGAGGAGAGGAGAGGAGAGGAGAGGAGAGGAGAGGAGAGGAGAGGAGAGGAGAGGAGAGGAGAGGAGAGGAGAGCTGTGAAGACTAGAGGAGAGGAGAGGAGATGAGAGGAGAGGAGAGGAGAGGAGAGGAGAGGAGAGGAGAGGAGAGGAGAGGAGAGCTGTGTAGACTAGAGGAGAGGAGAGGAGAGCTGTGTAGACTAGAGGAGAGCTGTGTAGACTAGAGGAGAACAGTGTAGACTAGAGGAGAGCTGTATAGACTAGAGGAGAGCTGTGTAGAATAGAGGAGAGCTGTTTAGACTAGAGGAGAACTGTGTAGACTAGAGGAGAGCTGTGTAGACTAGAGGTGAGCTGTGTAGACTAGAGGATAACTGTGTAGACTAGAGGAGAGATGTGTAGCCTAGAGGAGAGCTGTGTAGACTAGAGGAGAGCTCTTGTAGACTAGAGGAGATCTGTATAGACTAGAGGAGATCTGTGAAGACTAGAGGAGAGGAGAGGAGAGGAGAGGAGAGGAGAGGAGAGGAGAGGAGAGGAGAGGAGAGGATAGCTGTGAAGACTAGAGGAGAGGAGAGGAGAGGAGAGGAGAGGAGAGGAGAGGAGATGAGAGCTGTGTAGACTAGAGGAGAGGAGAGGAGAGCTGTGTAGACTAGAGGAGAGCTGTGTAGACTAGAGGAGAGCTGTATAGACTAGAGGAGAGCTTTGTAGACTAGAGGAGAGCTGTATAGACTAGAGGAGAGCTGTGTAGACTAGAGGAGAGCTGGCTAGACTAGATGAATGCTGTGTAGACTAGAGGAGA